>NW_009715273.1:0-54825 GCF_000703405.1 Apaloderma vittatum
GTAGTAGTAGTAGTACTATTATCATTATATTATTATATATTATAATAATTATGTAATAATAATAATAATAAATCTGAGCTAGATTTAACTTTTTTACATTAAGTTAAACACAAATGGAATCTTTTCCACTAAAGAAGCCTTGTCAAATGTTGGTGAAAAACCTCACAATTGTAGTAGTTCTTGATGTGGAATTCTTGCTCTGTGGAGTTCTGGGTGATAAAGATCAGTATGTGACATACACAGGTAGCTTCTTAAATTGTTTTTACATCTTCCCTCTTAGGTTTGTCCCTCACAAAAGGAGACGGGCAAAATAATCAGGTTCAGTTTTGAAATGCAGAAGCCAATTGTGCACTGTTTTGAGAACCACTGAATTACACCAACATCAGTCGGGAGCCAAGAATCCTCAGAATGAGTCATCACAGGAACATTGAACAAGAAGGAAACCTTCTATTCTTATTTAATTCCTTTCTGTTTCAAGTGGCTTGCATATTTGCCCATATACAGACATCTTAACCAGCTTCATATCGGTGAGACAGTCTTCTAAATAACTCTTTTCAAATATTTTGAAGAAACATGGGAGGAGAAATACAGAAAGTCTTTGATATGAATCACAGTCTGCCTTCTTGCACAGCTAGCTATCGAGTCTATTTGAAGACCTAGTAGTCTGGCCTATGCTCCCCTGGCAGAACAAAATAGTACCGACATAAAATGATAGCTGTTTTCAAGGGTGATGTTTACAGTAGCTGTAATGGCAAGAATGTGGAAAAAGCAATTACAAAGCTGAGTGTGTATGTGCTAATTATGAATGAAGATAGCGTAATGTGGTGCTTTCTGTTATAGAGACCTCATTTTAAATTGTATGCAACTTTTCAAATTATAAGCATTTGGGGTGGATTTCTTCAAGCCAAGCATATGTCTCAGGCTGCATTGTGGGAGAGTTTCATGTAGGTTTATCCATTTCTGAGAATGAGTTTAAGGAGTAAAGAGGTTTTGCATATCTTGAAACAAATGCATACCTGTTTTGCTTTTGAAACTCCAGTGTGTTTTCAAGCAGAGACTTGAAATTCGTTGGGGCATCCTTCCAAGTCTACATTTATCTATTTTAAGATCTCCATTTTGGGTCAGTTTGCTCGCATAGCAGGCAGACTTGTCATAACCTAACAGCCGAGTTTAAGATTGAGAAAGGTGTTGGGTCTTCTGAGGAGCTGTAGATTTTGGGGGGCGGGGAAGGAGACATTTAGGTAGGAGCTGTAAGCCTAAACATATTTGTGCACGTTGCTCTAGGGCTCTGAAGATTCTTGGTCCATGCAACATGTTGTGTCCCTTTGGGTATTTCTGATGCCCGCTCAACTGGATATGCTTTATCTTAGGGCTTTGGGGCCCGAGTTGGTTGCTCACTGTGTTTAATCTTTTCCCGTTGCAGCAGCGCGCAATGCCAGGACCAATTTTTCCCTGCATCCTCTCAGAGCTCTTGCTGTTGCAGCCTGAAGGAAAGCTGGCATGACTGCATGCGAAGGGGGAGGAGGTTGGGTGCAGGAACTCCAGGAGGGCCTGGGGAATTGGGGAGAGCAAGGAGGGAGGGGCAGGAGCTGGAAGGGGGAGTGAGAGGGATTATAAGTGGAAGAGAATGTAGGCGAGGGTTTTTGGAGGAGTAGAAGCAGAGCAGGGACTGGGGACTGGCAGTGAGAGAAAATGTTGCAGGTGGGGTGAGGGCAAACAGAGCTGAGATTGAACATGGCCAAAGGTAGGAGGGTGGGAACAAGCAATATAGATGGAGTACAGAAAAGGGGTCAGGAGCTGAACTGGTTGGGTGTGAATGGAAGTAGAGGGGAAGAACAGGAATTGTGGCCTGGAGTACCAGTTTTTTCCTCAGCAGACAGAAATTCCAGAATGAGAGAAAAACAAAATTAAACTTACTTGGGTGAAATCTCTCACGTGCAGGTTAAATCTTTGGTTTAATGATATATACGTGCTTTTGTTAGAGTGTGTGATCTTTGAGGCTCTGATCCTGTTTGATTGTAATCGCTACAATATTGTGTAGGTTTTTTGTTCTAAGACTTACTGTTACTGTTAACCTAGTTGCATGGTAATATTGCGTATTAACAGTTTTACTGAATCTCTCCTGTTCATTATTTTTGTTATTTAGGTGTGAGGCTCTTTGTGTAGGCCTGCAACACTGGGCTTTGATACGTGTTTTTGTTTCTATTAAACACAATAGCTGTAATGAAAAGCTCTTTCTTCCATGAAACCATCTTTGTTTTTCCCTGCTCTACCCTAATTGCAGAGATACTCAGTACATGAAAAATGAGTTTAACCAAAACATGTGTATGTACCCAGATGAAATCTATTTCTGTCCCCTGATCAACAGCAAAGTGGTGCATTAGTAATAAAGCATGCTTCTGCCGTGGGGCAGAGCTGAACTCTAAGGCAGGCTCATCTTCCCACACCAGTGCTTGCATTGCTAATTAGAGAGCTGTCATGGAGGGTTGTTTGGGCAGGGGAGTTTTTGTGAGTGGGAGGGGAAAAAATCTTCCTGTTTGCTGAATACAAGAGTAGACTGGGTTTCCTGACCAGCTGGTTCTCCAGTGTTTTGTATTATTTGTTCTTTTACCATTATTTCCCTCTTAGCCACAGCTAACTCCCCAGTAAAGGCACCTAACCTCCAGCTAAGGGAGCATGAGAGAAGAGATACTCTGCCCTGAGAGTGGTCTGATAAAGACTAGTATAAAAGCTGTGCAACTGGCATTCCTCTTCTCCTCTCCCCAGCCTTCCTGTGCTCACTCAAGATTTAACGTTATTTCTTTAGGCAGCAAGTGGTCTCGGACCTGGAATACGGAATTTACATCTAAACAGGCAGAAGGTATGTGCAAACACAGGTTGCGGTGTGTATCCCCACTAGTCAGCACTCCCTGGTTTTCTGACTAGTTTCTTATTGACTCATCTCATTTCAGAAGGCAAAGAACCGGCCTTCTTGAGGAATACCTGTGGCCTTGTGTTGGTTTTGGCATGATACAAACAGAATTTGTTTCCCAGAAAATAAAACTACTTACAGCTGACATAAATTCATTTTGCTAAGAATGTTGGAGGTGATTTTTCACTGGATGTTGGATGACTTTGTTCCTCAGACTTACTACGAATTAAGAAAGATTCCTCATTGTGTCTTCTCTCAGCCTAACAATGAGTTTGGCTCTGCCATAGATGATTTTCAACTACTAATTGTTGGTCTGTTTGTGTACTTGTATACATTAATGGTATATAAGAATTAATGATTTTTAGGATGCTTACCTTGAGTGGTCTTGCTTTTAGGTGTTCATACACAGAGCTGGCTTAAGATACCCCAAAAATGAAGGCAAAGTTGTGATTCTGAGGATGAGGCTGGGGGAGGAGAAGCACTGATGTGAGTTACCCTTCCTTCCCTCTCCAGGTAACTCCAGCCCCTTCCTGGCTCAGTAGGGCAGGAGCAGTTGCCAGCATAGCTGTCCTTGCCAGAGGTGAAGCAGGAGCTGGAGCTGTGTTGCTTCTCCCAACAGGATGGTAACCTTATGGAACCACTGGCTTTTCCCATAGGTAGAAACAGCCCTCCCTAAACAAAAGTTTGTACTGCATTAGGAAAAAAAGGAATTCATTGCAAAACAATAACAAATAAAACCGAATGATTTTTAGTTATTTTTAGTGTAGTGTGTTTGGCAAAGTTTTGTCTAAAATCTCTAAAGAAACAAGTTAGTGGAGTCCTTTAAAGTCCTTTGTTGGTTCAAAACAGCTAGTAATTGGTGATTAGCAGGCAGGTTAAGTCTCCCTACTAAGTGTGCTTTGTTTTGTCTTTCTTCCTGTTATTGTCTGTACTCTGCTTCATAAAGTAGTAGATGTGGGCTGACTAACCAAAACATGCACCGTAGTCTGCTTAGGTGCTGTGAAAGCCTCCACATAGTTGGATTGATACCTAAGCTTCAGCTCCCAAATCTGTATGCAAGATCCTGTTTTTCCCAGGGTTCTGAGCAGCTGTTGGTCTTTAACAGTTCTGCGACCCAGACCAGCTGTATGCATGCCTAATAGGGCTATATTGACCTTCTGTGGTTAATGATATTACTCTTGTTTTCAGAGTGTGCCTTATCTGCATAAGTTCTTGGGTGTGCGTGTGTTGTGTTTTGGAACTGGAAGAGAAAATTATTTTGTAGCTGCTTCTGGGTTGTACTCTTTGGGCCTGGAAGTAGAAGAGGAGTATGCAGTCCTGCCTACTTTGTATTTGGTTTTGGTAATTTAAAGGAAGCAAATCTCTGAAGAAGCTGAAGTGAGCGAGGATGAGCCATTTCCTGAACTTCTGAATATTCAGTTACTGGTAGGTAATTCTTCTGAGCGTTTCTTGGATATATACCTACTTGTGGATCTTTAACTCCAGATGCTAATTGAGAAGAGTACTAATTAAACAATGACTATCCTTCCAAACTGACCCTCTAGAGAGATTTCAAATCCAAAGCTGCATTAAGAAAGCATCAAGGTGTTAATTTCCCTAACAAAAATGTTGCACAAAGCTGCTTTAAACCTCCAGTCTCTCTATAAAATGTGGTTTATCTGAAAAAATATTTTTGAGTAGGAGGCAATGCTGAGGATTATATCGTAGTCTGTTACTGATGCTATAGAATAATCTGTGTAACTTCATAGAGGCTTGCCTTTCCAAGACAATGATTTAACATCTTGAAATCAAGTTTATATAATCTAATTTCCCCATATAATGGATGTGGGTTTTGGAAAGAGCACTGATAAAAGCTATGCATTGATTGAAATGGAAATTCTAAACCATGTTCAGCAAGTGTAGATATAGGATGTAAACCCACTTGGTCCCTGTGGAATGCAGTAAAATGCAAGCCAGCCATTAAACCTTTCAGTTCATCTATTCCCTCTGCAGATTTTACAGCTATTAAAAAGGACGTCTTTAGGGCTAAGTGCTAAAGAGACTCTTACCCTAAATCCTATTCAATCTCATATCTTGAATGTGGAAATTATAGGAAGGATGGAGACTATTTATGAACCTTCGAGGAACAGGTATACAGTCAGTACTCTCCCCCTCCCTGCCCCCAAGAAATTCTTAAAAATCTTTCTCTGAGGAGAAAACATGTGAAAGAAGTGCCGTGCTAAAATAGTAAATATACAATGGCTATCTTGTTTACAGAAATTTTTTTTTTAAGGACAGATAATACTGAAGGGTTATGAGGTTAGCTGCAATTTGCTAGTGACTGACTAACCAAAAATATCTTCTGCTCTGAGAGTTAACTAACTCTGAGCAGTCCATTGGTAAATACTAATATTTTGGAAGGGCTTCTTCCTGAGCTGGGCAAGCCTGTTTCTGTAGGGCATAGTACCGCTACTGGTCAGGAGCAGAGATTCCAGAGCACAGCAGAGAATTGCCCACGGACGTCATGGGACAAACCTGGAAGTTTCTGTTGTCAGAAACTGCAGCAGCAGTTTGAGAGTATCATAATACCCAACCAAAGCCTGTAGAAATTGTTGTCCTTCAGTTTTCTTGAGGACATAGGGTAGAAGGTGAATCAGGTAGCGTGTGGTGAATTTCCCTCACTTAGCAGGGATCCGTGTTTCTAATGACCAGTTTTCTTCCCCACACCCAGATAAAAGCGGGTGTTGGGAGGATCAGCTGTATCATCCCCTTTCCTAACAGGATGAGCAGGCCAGTGTGATTCAGCTGAGAGCCCACAGGGTGCTTGTGCCCTATTGACTGCTTTATTTTCGCTGGAGGAAGAAGGGAGCTGCCTTATCTAGAAATGAAGCCAGGGAAGTGGCATGCTTCCTCCTTTGCTTGTTCAGTGTAAGAAGGAGCAGCAGGTGGTGACTGGGAAGGCACGACGAGACCAATGAGGATGGCGCTGTTGCTGGAAAGGTAGTTTCACCTAGTCCTCCTATCAGCAGCAGTAGTGAATCTCTGGGGTGGCAGCAACAATCCTGCCGTTTCTTAGTGTGCTGAGCCTAGAAGAGACTTCCTCACACTCAGAAGTGTTTCAGATGTATTTGCAGTGAGCACACCTGTGTTGTATCTGTTGGAATGGGCCTGTGAGCACTGCGCCTTTCTTGGTTCCATTTGGCATTTCACTTTGTCCCCAAGAGGCAGAAGTAGTTTGGGCTAGTACAGGCAATCTACAAATCCTGCCTAGCCTTACAACAGGAGTGCCAGAGACTACTTCAGAGAACCCTGAAGACTCTTAAGTACCAGCTTGATGGAATGTGTAGGATAAGGGGAACTGTGCAGAGTGTGCGCACCTAAGGAGTGTTCAAAGGACCGAATGCACCTGGCACCGTTGGGGATACCAGAAGTGCTGCCCCAGATTAACACTACCCCCTCCCCAGACACTCCCACTGGCAGGTGATATAGCCAGGCAATTGTTTTGGCTGCTAGGAAGCCTTCCAGGCTTTTCATATCTGAAACAAAGTTATTTTTTTACCTGTGTGCTAACATTGCCTGCTGCTAAAGTGATCTTAAAGGTACTGAGGAGACAGTCTCAACACCAGTGGTAGTTTGGGAAAGGACTGGATATGCTTGTTGATCAAACGTCTTTTTGTCCTTTTAGCAATATGTGATATTAATTAGGTCCAGCAGTATTTCCAGATTGTGCGCGGGTATGTCCTAGGTCTATGACGTGCAGAGAAGAGAGCTTGCTTCTACCCAGAAAAGGACAGTCAGGTCTCTGCAGGTTTCTTTCTGCATTAGTTTCCTTCCAGACTGACAAGAACCTAAAAGATGCATTTTCATGCAGAGAAAAACAATTTGCCTGCAGTTCTGTAAGAAGATAGTTTAAGACTGCGCCAGTTTAGATTTTCCTTATGAATTAACTATTTCTGTGTATTATGAAAAATTTGGGTTAATTCTCGTAGGTGATTCCTGTTGATAAAGGTCAGTAAGGACTTGCCAACTACACATTTCAAGATTTTTTTTAAAATTTTTTTTTAGATAATACATAGACTCACTTATTGTCAGTGTCATGCCACATTTGTAAAGCCCTACCTAGAAAGGGAGCCAGTCTGGTAGATAAAGCGGTAAAAGTACTGTTGCTCATACAAAAATTGAAGATGTTTTTATACAGTTGCTATTGACCTACTGAGTCGCTATGTACAGAACTTGAGCTTTTGCTGTCTTGCATGTTGTTTATACCTTGTAAAGACAGTAGTCTAGCTGCTACCAAATCGGAGCGGAAGCATTTTGCACTTGGATTTGTTCAGGTGTGAAGCAGTGCTGGAGGGAGGAGGCTCTGGAGAATACAGCCATCAAATTCAATCATTATCTGTGAGAACAGACACTGCAGTCTAGAGGCAGGCAGAAGTGTGAACCGATGTGGTGTATGTTCATCACAGTATGCTGCTGATACTGCTTAAAATCCTGACTTACAGGCGCGCTATTCCTCAGTGCTCCTAAGCTGGGCACTGCTTATCGAACTGCTTGGTGGGCAAATGGCTTCAGGTGCGGACAAGCGTACTCATACACTCCCGTCTCACACCTGCAGGTTTTTGAGTGTAGCCCCCTAGAGAGGAAAAAATCAGTCTGTTAAGTAATTTCAGCACAGAGTACCCAACATTTCATAGACATTATAATCCTTGTATACTGTAGCGTTCTGGCTGTGTTCCAGCTTCTACTGGCAAATACTTCCTTCAAATTAGCTGTCTTTTAAAACACTACTTTTGCGAGGACCTGCTGATGCCAAATTTCAGTTTAAAGGAATAGATGTTGGATTTTACACTTATGTGCTAGGTGTTTTGAAAATATGCTTGATATCCTGATTTAGCTGGAAAGAGTTGGAGGGGAGGGAGTAATCAGAGTAAAGTGGTTATTCTGATTGTTAAGCACTTTAGGCCAGAAAGGACTGAATCCTCTTACTTATTTTGTGCAAAGTTAGATGCTGATGCTGTGCTCTATGGGCAAGCATGATGCACCCACAACAGCAGCTTGCACAAACAGAAGAATTGCACTGTGTATTGTGATTTTGTCTACAAAATCTTGTAGAGATGTGCTGGAAGGGTGTGAATATCTTGTGAGCAGAGTGGCACTTGTGATAGTGATCAGAGCTTATCTGTAGTGCTGCTTATTTGGAGAAATTAAGCTCAAGACGTGGCTTAGATTGTGGTACAATCAACTGCATCTTGGTGCTGTCTTTTTTTCACAGAGACTATTAAATCCTATGGCAAATTCAAATCAGATCATTAGAATTGTACAAAAAGGTTGGAAAAATAGATACACAGTGTAAGTAAAAAGGTTGTCATAGCATAATGGGAACATGAGCTCACCTTCCTGTTTATCTGTGGTTTTTCAGGAGCTTTGTTAAATTTGAGCTTGCATTTCAGATGATACGGATCACCCTCTCTGAAAACTCAAGGCCTTGCAAATTTGTCTAAGGTTAGACATCCCAAATCAAGACTTCCAGATTTTTTTCAAGGCTGGGAGAGATGGGCTAATGTCTCTCCTTATGTACATCGCTATGGCATCAGTGTCTTTGTGTTGATCAGAGATTTCTCAAGCATTGGTGCACCCTGGGCAGGTCTCTTTCCTGTCTGGTAGAAACACATTCTCATTAATGAAGTGGATCTCGCAACATGGAGTGGTTTGGGGATTGCTGTTTGTCCTTGGTATAATTAGACACATGCAAAATTATGTAATGCTAGAACTGTTCCTTACTTAGCCGAGACTAATGTTATTAAAAGAAATGGTGGATAAATTAGGAAATGAACATCCTGTTGCCAGGTCAGCCACATTCCTTATTTGTAAGTATCAGTGTGCGTATGAGAAGGCTAACGTGCAGTGAGGACAGAAAAGAACTGGAAGCTTTTCACAGTACTGTTGGAGGAAAAGGTTGTAGAAAATAATGCCTTTAGCAACAGTGACCTAAACCTTTCATTCTCTTATCACTCTGTGTACATGTCAGTAAGAGAGAGGGAGAATTATTAGAAGGATCAAAAGGCAAAATTCTGTTTCTTAATTAACTGTATTTCAGTTTCCTGAGGATGCACACAACGTATTTCTGTGTGTTTTCTGAGATTTCACTGGTGATGGGAGACAGTGGATCAAAGATATTGCCTCACTTAAATTGCCCTCTATTTCTTTGTGTTTACAGTAGATGATTTACTGCCTTTCTAGGTTTCGACTTTAATTCTGCATGTGTTTTTTTAGGATTTCATTACTAACCTTCTCCTGAAATCTGCTTGCTATGCAAAACCAAACAAACATAAAAAAGGAAATGAGAGTAGGGTTTTTTTGTATTTGTACTGTCAAGCAAAAAGTTATGTTGTTATTATGAAAAGATGTAGTGGTCAGTCTCTTCCCGCCTTCTAGGCTGGTAGTATTGAAAGCGTAAAGAGCAGTGGTTCATATTTGTGAGAAATAGTGATGTTTTAAACAGAAGATTTGAAGTCAATCAGTTACACTATTAAACCTATCAAGCGCTTATTTGGGGAGTGTGTGTGGTATCCCGTTGGCACTGATTTCCAGAGAATTACATATGATTTTAGCTCTGGTCTTGTGTTCCCCATGTGCACAAGGGCTAGGAATACTAGGGTGGAAAAAATGCGCTCGTGTTTTGAGACAGAGACAGTGCCTGTCTCTCTTCAGTGGGTATTCCTGCAGCCTATTAACAGTGACACAGAAAGACTTGAAAGGAGTTCTTCTTCAGTCCTTTAGCTGGAATGATACAAACCAAGAAAAATTTTTAAAAGTGAGGTTTAAAAGTTAGTCTTCCGAACAAATGCAATGTTTTTTTCTGCCGGTTACTCAGTGGTTTTTTTTTTTAATCTGCGGAATACTACTAGGTGCTCAGCATTTAAGAAAATCAGGGCACTTACATAAGTATCTACATGCGGATATGGCTGACAGGCACCCAGTTTTAAAGGCTTGCCTGGGTCCATTGTGGGTGGCTGAGGAATTTTAGGTAGGTTCCTTAGGGCCACAGGATGGAATCGTTGATATAAAACACTTTTTTTTTCTAGCTGGCAATAATTTTATGAAAAGTGACTGTTAATCTTTTCTGCTCTAGTGTGCTTCCTTTTCCTTCCCTTGCTGCTTATGATGTTCTTCATCTGACTGTGGAGAAATCAATCCTAAAGTATTGTTGTGCCATGTGTAACAGCTGCTCCCATATTATTATCTGTTCTGTTTGCATAAGTCAGAACAGAATTGAAGTACTCTTCTTTCCACTGAAGATGTTTCCCACTGTTTTGGTGAGGGGGGAAATAAAACGAACAACTTGTGACTCAGGTCTAGAAACCCATAGTTTAATCTTTACAAAACTGCTTTGCAAACGAGGGGCAACAGAGGCTTTTGCAGAGATGATACAAGAGAGGACCTGAGGGAACCCAGGGTACTTTCTTACTTCTGAAGCACAAACTGAAGTGAAGAAGGGACATTTTACTATATATGAAACCTTTGTCTTTTTCTTTCACCTGGTTCTGACGGTACTAATAAAGTACTTGTCTTCTGTTTAGGATAAGGCCATTACTGGCATTAAGTGTTTAGGTGTATGTCTGTCTTTTAACTCCCACAACTGCTGTTTTCCCCCTTTCTGTTCAGTTAAGTCATGTTCTGTATTTTATGCAACCTAGAAAATGCTCTATGTTCTCAATCTTGTTATCTGCTTTCTTGGCATTTATTAATTTTTCAGTTGACTATGAAAGCGGAAAGAATAAGATCCAGTAACTGGACTGTGTGATGGCAGAATCTTTCTTTGTAAAACTGCTGCTTGCTTTTTCTTCTCTTTTTTTTTTTTTTCCTTTTGTTCTAGACACTTCAGCTTTAGGGTAATCACGTATTATGTTACGATGCAGGTCTTCTGTTCTTCCCTTAGATGCACATAGTGCATTCACAGAATTGAACATAATTATGATGTGTGTAGATAAGATATAACAGGTGTTTTAGCATGTAAAAAATATGACATAATGTTATTAGTTGGAGAGTATGAACTAGCGTAAGTTATTCAACACAGAAGGTGGCATGAAGTTATCCATATTCTCTTCACTGAGTGTGTTATAGCAGTGTGTGTAAACAGCAGCATGTTACTGATGCATCAAGGTCTTTGTTTTCATACCAAGAAGTGTTGTTTGGGCTTTGATTCACTTCCCTGTGTTCTGTTGCACCCTATTATAAAGCTTTGGGTAGAGAATGTTCACAGTAAAGCAAATTAGTTCTGCAGACTGTGTGCTTTTACTAATTATTTTCCGTATTCTCAGTTAGATGCATACTTTTCAGGTTGGTCTTACTCTTATGAAAATTTTTCTTGATAGATGAGTAGCTCAGAGCAACATCTCTAATTTATGGATATAGAAAATGCATGCAGTCTCTCACTGTCTTTACAGATGTGCTTTAGGGCAAGTGAGATGTTCAGATAATGGAAAGGAGGAGTGTTAATAAATCTCAGTCAGAAAGACAATACTTACATCTTTTCTTTAAAATAAACTCAAAGCTGAATTCTAAATTACTTTTCTTAAACATCATTGGTGCTTTTTCTTCATACAATTGCTATTGTTAAATTGAATGCTAGATAATATGCTTGATGTGTCATTTAAAAATGCAAGTAATTAGACTGTGAGATTTGTTTTCCAAAACAGAACTAGTAAATCACTCAGACCCCATAAAAATGTGGACCGGTGCTTTCGATTAGTTGTTGGAATCATTTAAATTGCTGTTGGTGTTTGTTTCAGAATTAGAGAAGCTATTACCATATATTGGGAAAATGACTGCTGCAGCATTAATAACTTTATTGTGATCTGTAAGGACTGTGAAGAAAATGAACAACATAGAAATTGCTGCTCTGGAACAGACCAGTGATCCGTACAGTCTTGTATCCTGTCTCTGACAGTAACCAATATGTGATGATTCAGAGGAAGAAATACGCACGGCCAATTGTGTTATAGTGTACCACAGAGGGAAATTTCTTTCTGGCCCCAGATGGTGCTCAGTTTATGCCTTAAAGCCTGAGGATTGATGGCCATTGTAAATTTTTACCTTAGCTAGTGTAACCAAATTGAATTGCTCCTTGTTGTCCATAACCTGCCCTTCACCTGGCCTTGGTGGAATTACAGTCCTGTCCCCTTATTGCTAGATTCATTGCTTTTACGTTTGCTTTTTTAGGCAGATGCAGCAATGCAATCCAAGGACTTGTGCTACTATTTCACATGGTGTCACACATCATTGTATTTTTCATCGATAACAGCCTGGTTCGTTGGTTTTGGTTAAACTGAAAATGGTACTTTTCTGTGGGGTAGAGCAGACGCTGCACTCGCCTTGTGTTAATTCTCTGCTAGCTTGATAGCAGCTGTCGCCTATTTTGAACACAGAAGCCTTGGTCATGGGAAAAGTTGAGGACGATGTCTGGAACTGACACTCTTAAGACTTCTGTGTCATTGCAGTGGCCCTGAAGGGACCAAAGTTGGGTTTGGAGCATTACCAGACCCTGCAAATCTTGACCTCAGCAGCCTCTAAAAGGAAGGTCAGCATCAGGGCTGGTCATTCTGTTCTTTTGCTTTCTGCATCCTCCAAGTCTGATGATATATACATATATATAGATATCCCTGGTTGAAGACACTGCGGTGCAAGGTGCTATTAGAGAAACGAATGTAGTTTTATTGCAGTGGATATGTGACATTTGGACCAAAACTTATCAAAGTTCCCTGGATTCAGCTGTCACAGAAGCAGTGGCCAAGGTCTTTGCATTAAGCCTTGGTACATTTCATTTGCTACGCACCCATATCTAATAAAACCCTGTATTCTGAGAGGAGCTGTCTGACATTTGAGAGTCTGGTAAAATAGTTGTTTATTGCAGATGAAAACTGACCTGATTTTAGGCTGGCAGGGCTTTTGAAACTGCTTGCACTGATGCTGTTGCCCTTCCAGGGCTTCCTGGGTACAGCCTAGTTTGATGGATAACAGCACCGTTTGTCTCAGCAGCATTGCCTTTTAGAAAGTCCTTCCCTGTGCCCAGAGTAAGGAGAATCTGCAGCAGTACTTATGAAATTGCTGTCCTTCTTGCCTTTGCCTCTGTGGGTGAAGATCAGTTTCTGACTTCGCAGATAATGTTCAAAAAAGCAGCAAGCAGTTATCACAGGAAGCAGGTTTTGCTCAGCAGCGTACAAACTTGTCATTAGGTGCTGCCTTTCAGCCTTCCAAATGTATGCTCCGCCGTCATTTTGCTGCTCCTTGGGAGATAATTAAATGACTCATGTCTCCTTGCCAAATGACCAGTCAAAGCCAGAGAATCTGCGTTTCTGGAATGACAGTGGATCATCATAGCAACCTTGGGAGAAAAAATTCCCTTTCTCACTGAAAGAGGGAGGCCCGGCTTTGTTTTAGACGCCTTCAGTATTACTGCTGCTGAATCTTCCAGAGGGATCATCTAGGCTTTAAATCAGCAGTAACAAATAACCATTTTGCTGGTCGGTAAGAGGCAACATGTCATGTGGTCCATCTGTGAACCTCAGCTGATCAAATCCAGCAGAAATTGTCCTTGAGTTGTCAGACTCTAGGAGCTGGCACATTGCCTCCTCCTTTAGAACAGAGTCCAGTTCTACCAGTGCTGCAGTAGTTGGATGCTTACTTAAAATCGTGATATTTTGTATGCTAGTGAGGAAGTCTTTCTTCATTCTGTGAGGGAAGGGACTTGCGGTGATATGCTGCTGCCTAAGCTTTGGAAAAGGCTCCTGTTATCCCAGACTTGCACAAGCAGGGATGATCCTCATGGGCTTGCATGGTCATGTGCCCCCCCTCTCTCCCTTTTCTCAGCTGAGAAACAGGACTGTGGCCAGAGAGGCTACTTCGGATGCAATTCTGTCAGAAGCAATCTTTAGGTTTTCTCCTCTAATACTTCTCCTTTCTCCCAGCCCCTATTGGTTCATCAACGGGGCAGCTCACTCAGAGCCATCTGGCTGTGCAACTGGAAACCTGGATGCAGCAATCTCTGCGATCAACAACTGCAGACGGACAATGTTGGTTTGCAGCCGTGCTATCTGACAATGTGAAATTACTGCTGCATTTTTTTCCCCAAGATACACGAAGTTTTATATACCAGCAGATGAGCTGGAAATTTCTGCTGGCTTAATCTCAAATCCCAAATTTCCTTACACTTCTTGGATCATCCATGTAGTGTATAGGTACAACTCCAAGGTAGTGGCAATCAGTGGACTGTGTACCTTGGAGGGAAAAAAAAAATCAGTTTGGTGTGGTTTAAAAATGAGATGCACCCATTTAAAGACAAGAAATAAGAGGAAACCAGGTCTGTGGTTATTCATACATTAGACTAACATTACATACATACAAGAAAAACACTTTTAAGCCTTCAGTGTGCAGATTGTTCGCTGAGTAAATCCAACATTTCCATAAAGCTCTTGCTCTTTCACTTGCTCCTTGATACACTTTACCTTGGTGTTAACTGCCTCACATTCCTCCTCATTTTAATTACATTTTCTTATGTTCAGTCAAATTTCGAAATTCAGAGCTCTCCAGGCCATAGTTTTAAGAAGAAAGCATGTTTTTATATTGAATAATGTTGATAAGCATGAGGTTAATGTGAATCCAGGACATTCTGCAAAGTCTCGCAGTTCAACTTTGTCCCCCATGCTCGGCTGAGCTTTTGTTAATGCTGATGAACAGGTGCTCGGGCAAAAAGAGGTATAAGGGGTTGTTGAACTCTGAGGCCATGTTATAGGTTGGGGGCATGTCCTGCAGTGAGATTTCTACAGCCAGCATAAGATATGCGCCCCTGACTATGACCTGGCACTGCCCTGTTTCTTTTGCTTTGAATGAGCGGGAGAGAAGCTGCTGTGCCCTGGAGCACCTTGGGCAGTGGGAGCTGCCAGCCATGTGTTTATGGGATGAGGGAAAAGCTGCAAAATTTGGAGCTCGCCTTGGTAAATCCTTCCCTACTTTGAGCAAACGAAGACAAAGTCTTCCTTCCTGGTCCCATGCGGTCTTTTAGCCCCTGTTGACCTCAGCATCCCATGAGGGTTGCTTTGACCCAAAAGCCCCTCCTCGTCACGGAGGCAAATTCTTGTCTCTGGGGTGAGGAAGTCTCATAGTTCCCACTGACCTCAGGGTTCAGCTCTGCCGCGGGAGTGAGATGCTGCAGATCAGCTGTTTGTTGGCATCTTTCAGCTGTCCGAAGCGATGGCCTCTTGGCCCACCTGTTCAGCGGCGCTGCAGGAATCCCAGGGCAACAGCAGCTCCTGCCACATTTCAGAAAGCTCTCTGAGCCGTGCCTCATCTGTCTTAGCTTGCAGCCCACAGGGCTCTGCTAGCTGCTGAAGAAGATCCTGTGTGGCTGCCCTAGGGGATCCTGCTCTGGCGGGGGAGTTGGACTAGATGATCTTTCGAGGTCCCTTCCAACGCCAAACGTTCGGTGATTCTATGATGGGGTGGCATAATTGCCTGATTCAGGCAGGGCTCAGAAAGGGAGCCTAGTGCAGTGATGCTGAATGAGTCAGTGGTTTTTCCAAAGCAGTGTGGGGAATTTTACTGCTAGGTCAGGTAAGAGAGATGCTGTTTTGCATCACGTGCTGGCCAGAGCTGTGAGAAAGAAGAGAGTATTCTTTCTCTTGCTGATGTGTATTAGCCTCCCTTTTCAGGGATGGGATTCACACGGTGGCAATGTCTGGATGCTGCAGATTACCCAGGAGAGCATGTATTATGTGGGCATCAGGTTTCAGCAGTGCTGGATTTTGTTTGGGTTTTTTTTTTTCTTTTCTACAGCGTAACAGCCATGTTAAATTGATTTACATGAGCCGTGGAAGCTGTTCAATGGGAAGAAGGCTAATTGTTCTCTCAGTCCGATCTTCTTCTATGCCCGTGTGCATCCAAGGAATCTCAGACCTCTCAGTAATCCCAGAACCACATCTGCACAGTCAGGTGGGGTTTGTGTTTGATGCACAAAATGGTGGTTCATTGTAATCTTCCCTATATATGTGTGGGCTCAAAAGGCCAAACCTCATTTTTATTTGGGTTTTCCTTGAGTGCTGTTAGATGGACTTACTGTGCAAAATAACCTGGTATTTCACCTCAGGAATGAGTAGTACTTTCTTGAGACAACGTCCTTCAGCTGTCAAAGCCATAATGCTGCTGAGCAGTCAGGCCTGGAGGGGGCTTGAGGAACGAGCTGCTCTGCGCAGGTGCCATCAGGATGTCAGGCCCAGACAAACTGAGCTAAACATGCATTGCTATTTGCTGTCAGTGTTAAATGTCCTTTCAGGAAAACTATTTACTTCTTTTCCTTCCATTTTCCTTCACCTTTTAAAATCCTGTGTGGCAAATTTACGTCTGTGTGAGAAGTTACCAGCTGCCAGAAACTATCCTTCAGGGGATACAAAGCAAACCCACCCATCCCCAGCACAGTTGCTTTCGTGCTGTGAGAGTCAACCTGGATTTGATGCTAGTTGATACTAAGAGGTGCTGGGTCACTCCTACGTACTTGTTAACACTGACTAGAGGGGGAACAGTTAATGCTATATTTAGTACCAAAGTATGGACACCACAAAGCTGTTTTCCTTAACCAAACTTAACCCATAAAAATATTTAACATTAATGGCCAGAGGTATGTTAAGACTGTGATAGTTTATTAATTTGTTTGCTGTAGTGTCTTTAAACCAAACACCCTAGCTAAAGAGCATTATGTGGGCCATGCTTAGTCAACTGTACTGAGAGGAGAAGGTCTCGTTGCATCTGTTCTCATTAGTGCCTTGGATTTTATAGGAATAAGCACATTCTGGAAGGAAATCACTTTGGACATTAAACACAGATGTAATTCATTTCATCATACTGGAATGCTTCTAGAGGAGGTCTGCATATCTTTTGATTTATTACTCCATCTTTATTTATCAGTGTCCTTCCCTAAGACGCTGCGTCAGTGTTCCTGTGAGAGCGTCCTCTAATGCAGTGAAAGCACTAGCACCACTAATCTCTCCTAAATTGGTTTTTCTGCTGCTTTTGATTCCTAGAATGTGATAAAGTAAATAACGTTTCAGGCTTTGCTTGCTTCTCTGGTATTCCATGGATGATGTTATTATTTACTTCATTTGTAAACAAATGCAGGCCAGCACATTCGCACGCGTACAATTGAAAGTGTCAGCTTGAGTCCCCTGCTGTTACACGCTGTATTATGTCAAGCACCACTGGTGATATAGTGGTGCTCTCTTCTAATGGATAAGACACCTTGAACACTTTCTCCTTTTGCTTCCTGTCACTGCAGCACTGGCAGGCATCATCAGTGCATAAAATGCATTTTTATCTTAGGCATCCTTGGTGGTATGGAGTGGCAGGGGGTACTGTGTCTTGTACCCAGCAGCATGGGTTGGGTTGCTTAGTTTCAGATGCTCTGACTGGCTCTTCTGCAAACAAATTGTTGTAATACCTGAGGAACTGCTGCTGATTTTCAGCCTAACGGCTAGTTTATACCTCTTCTATTCTTGTGTGAGCTTTTTTTTCGTGACTGTTTGCCCTGTTGTAATTACAGACACATCCCCGTTGTCTGTCAAGCTAAATATTTTAGCTTCTCTCTCCTCCTCGTATAAGATACGCGCTTCTGGATCCTGTGGCAGCGCTGCTCGGCCCTGTTCTGGTTTGTGAATCTCTGTCTTGAATGTTGAAGGACATGATCGTGTGCAGGTTTTGAAAGAAAGCCTTTGTACAGTGGCATTAATACTTTTCTATCTACTGAAAATGCCTTGATTGATGCTTCCTAACATTACATTTGTCTCTTTCATAGCTGAAGCATGCGTTCTCCACCTTAGTAATTTCTTACTGATGAGCTCTCAGCTTATTGCAGGAGTTTTTGCCATTAGCTCCCAAGTGCAGAATCACAGTATTTTTTTTGTTCATGTGGGACTCGTTTCACATTTCTGTGACGCCAAAGAAATCCCTTTCTTTTGGGGTAGTTATTGCAATCTTCCTCGATGTTGGCAATGACACCTCACATCACTGACTCTCATCAGTCTAATTGTTTATGCCAAGACTACTAAAGAAAGTCCTAAACTAGATTTATCTTTGAAAGATTCCAGTAGCCAAACTCCCTGCTGTCTGACATTCTTCCTGTTAATACTTCTTGTTGCTTTTTGCCTTCACCCAGCTACCTTATCCACCAGCTACTACTTTCTAAACTGACAAATGGTTTCCATTGGAAATGCTTTACTAAAGTCCACCTGTGTGAGTCCAGCTGAGTGTCTTTGTCTTTGTCCAGAACATGGATTATTTTACCATGTCAGCATGGAGACCTTTTTGAATATTAGCCCATTTTGCCTTTATGTCCAGGTCACTCATTAACTTTCCTTTCAAAATTTGTTCTGAATTCTCCCATACTCCTGAGGTCAGACTTAACGGGACTATATTAATTCATATTCCTTTCCTATTCTTAATGCAGGCATTACGTATTCTGTTCTCCAGTCAAATGATATCCCTTCTAACTGGATAGACTACTATAACTGCTACAAGACCACGGCAGACTATTATTTCTATGAGGTCTTGTTATTATGGAGCTGTGAAAATGAAAGGTGGTGTTCTGTTTAGCTTTATTTTCTGAAAGGAACTTCTAACCAGACTGAGAAGAGAGAGCTCAGCTGTATGCTGTATGGGTGAGAAATCCTAGGGCTGTTTTTTTATTTAGCCTTTAGCCTTTTTAATGTATGCATTGGTTTTCTTTTCAGTGCCTGTTTACAAAAACAGATCTTCTTGGAATAAGAATGGAAACAAAATGAATAATACAGTGGTTTCCATTAAAAAGAAGAAGAAGAAGAAATCAACCATTGTCATTACGTACGAGAAGGGGAAATGACTTTGGTATCTCAATTTTCACCAGCTGAGTTGGTAATAGAAATTGAGAAGCACTGAAATAATGTTCTTAAAGGGCTGTCTTTTTCTTGCATTTTAACAGTTTTTGAGCAGTCATCGGCTATCTTGAATGTGACCTGACATGGCAGTACACATTATAATCTTTTATTAACATAGAGGGTATATGGTAGATTATGCCAGCTATATATTCATTCACAAATTGTGGTCAGCAGAATGTAGTCACCATATCAGTCTAATTTAATGACTTTGATGGGAAATATTTCTTTTTTTTTTTTTTCTCTTTTATTTCTTTGCTTAATGCTGAACTTTAATCTTGGAAAGGCAGAATGCTGTCTCCCGAACTGGAATTTGAACAGTGTTTGGGCAAGAATTGTTGGTTTTGTTTTGGGCTTTTTAAAGGAAAAAAAAAGAAAAAAAAAGCTGTGAACTATCTAATAGACCCAAGTGATGGGTGAAACACTGCTTTACATTCATTTGTGTCACAGCTCTAGTTCCTTGGTGTGCCCTAGTATTAGTTGGGGAATTGCTGTTCGTGCAGTGATGTGGAAAGGCAAGCGTGTAGCGTTGAGTCACTGGCAGTCCATCCGTGAAGGTGTCTGGTAATAAGCTGACATCAGGGAAGTCACTGCCAGATGCTCCAAGTATAGACCAAAGGACATTCTTCGATTTCACTCCATCTTCCATTTTCGTTTTCGGTTTGCTGAGTGTGGTTTTCAGGGATGATGGGGTCTGTTTAAGAGGCAGTCTGACTCACTTCAGCTGAACCGTGCACAGGAATGTAGGAAGCAAAATTTGACCCGTTTTGGTTCTCTTGAGCCGGAGAATTTCCACATCTAAAAAAAAAAAAGTTCAGATAAGCATTGAGTGTTTTTTCCTTTTTCAGAGCTTTGAAAACGGGGAAAAAAAACCCCAACCAACCAATGAAATCCTAAGTATGGTTATCACCTGGATTGCATTGTCTGATGAACTCTAGAATAATAAAAATTTCTGAGAGAAACATACAGGCTTTGTGTAGAAATTCAGTGAAAAAAATATGATTTGTAATAACTTCTTAGCTCCCACGTTTGCCTTGATGGCAGATAACAAATAGTAGAAGAATGCTTCTTGGCTTTGTTGCTACCGTATGATGCAGAGCTCACACACATATATAATACATTTTGAAATAAAAGAGGCAGTTTGATAAATGGGTGGCCCGGTATTGCAATCACACACAGAATGGACACACAGCTGTACTATCATTTCTCCATCAGTGATGCAGGGTTTACATTTGCATCAGGCGCTAATGTAAATGTCTTTACATTTTCCGTTTGCTTAGGTATAAAAAGATTTGGGTAATGGATTCTTTATTGCACTATGCCTTGTGGCTGTGCAACTGATTTAATCTGGTATCTTACCTACCATTTTCTATGGTAGGTGAGAAGATTGTATAGTGTAGAAAGCTGTAATTTAATAAAATTGTTGAGACCTTGAAAAGGCATTTTGCCTTCCAGGGATTTCCAACTCAGTTAAAATATTTGCATGGCTTTGCAGCTAAGCATTGACAGGGACTTGTGGCTTCTCATCCATTGGGGTATTGCATCTGAGGAGACTAATAAAAAACTATGTGAAACATTTTTTAAAATATTTTTTAAAGATTTCTAATTCACTTAAGGCAGCACCCAAGTATTCATGTTTTTATTCCCTCTCAGAGGCAACCAGCCCTTACTTGTTTCCCAGCTGGATTTCATACTTCATTTATAGATATTCACAAGTTATCTCATAATAAGCAAGATGGAGATGAGTTGCTTGCAAACCTTGTAGTCTTTGCGTAGAGCTTGAAAAGACTGGGAAGTGCAAGGAAATGTTAGCATTAAGCATCCCAGAAATATACTGTACTGTTGCACTCTGCAAAATATCTAATGGTCCAGATAATCTTCATAGTGTGATGTTAGACTTCTCTTGCTTCTCATAGGACTAAAGAGCTGTCAATGGGTTAAAATTCCTTTTGGTTCTATAATATATTGTTACCAAAAGAAATCTGTTAAGTGTAACTGAACTATCTTGTGTATAGAGATGAACTTACACCTCTATGTTAATTTTTCTCTTCATGTGTTTTTTCATACTAGCTATAGGACAGAAGGATTTTCCAAATGACCTAAGTGACACAAGATCACAAATCTTTAATAATCAATTTATAAGTCTGAATTGTTATTATTTTAAAAAAAAGTAAAAAAAAATCCAGGTGCACTGTCATAAAACTCCTGTGAATTGGTTTTGTATCTACTTAGCCTTTTAAGGGCAATATGGTGAGTTGTCTTTTTTCCCAAATCCCAGGTTCTTTGGTTGTGTACCAGCTGGTTGGCAGCTAAAACTTCGGCATTTTTGACTTGTGTCACCTCGTGAGCCTGAACTCCTGGAGCTGCTACACTTGCAGTGCCTTGGTGCTTCAGTTCCCACACTCCTTAGCTATGGAGTAGTCTAGCAGCATTGACTTACTTGAAAGGAAATCCTGAAATTCCTGTTTGGTAGGAAGCACAAATAATTTAAATTTTTATTCCTTTAGGGAACAAATGTTCTGTAGCTATGTTCCAAGGGTTGGTATTATTTGTGGAGTAGAAACATGAGAATTCCTGCCCAGCTATGCTCTGAAGCCCCTCCAGTGACTTTTGGAAATCCCATGCTGAGTCTTTTGGCTGCATTTAGAAAGGATTGCAAGCAGGGAGCAGTTACTGCCAAGTTTTCTGTGGCAAGAAGGAGAATAAATGTATTGATGAGTTAAATTTGAACTTTTGCTTTATTTTACCGCTTGTGATCATTACTATTGCCTACAGTAGAATAATTCTCAGTTTGGCCTATGGCTGTGACTGTTCTGTTCCATCTGTTGCAGAGATGCAAATTTAAACAGGCAGAAAAATACTATCCCAACTCAATCCATGTACTGCTACATCAAGGCAAATTTTGCCACTCTTCAGGAGCAGAAAATTTACTTTGGAAAAAAGTTTCTCTGTATCCGCTCATCTCAGGTGGTTTCGTAGCTCCTTCTCAGCATACATCCTTTCAGTGCTTTGGAAGAAGCAACAGAGTGGCAGGTGGTGTAGTGCGGAGAAGGCTTTTGCACCTGCTGGTGCATTAGCTGTACCAAATAAACCTCCACTGATTTTACTAATACACTGGTAAAAATAACAGAAACTGCTTAAGGCCCTTTCTGTTCCTCTGGAGTAGTGGTAGCGTTGGTGGGACCTTGCAACAGCAGAGCAATGAGGGGAGAATGACAGGCAGGTAATACTGAGTGAAATAGCAAAAGACAGCCAGTGCCTTGTGTTCTGTGTTTCCAGTTTGGGAGCTGCAGTACTTCAGGTGTTGTGGTTGTGTGAATAAAATGTTAGCATCGATTTGAAGGATATTTTAGATCAAACCCCTTCGGTGTTCAGCGTAAAAGCTTAAAGGGACAAGATCCATGCCCTTTCACTTCTACGTGCCCTTCCTTCTTTTGCTGTCCTCACTCATAATTTCTCTTACTCCCCTGCCCTCCTTTTTTAAAAAACTTATCACACCTCTGATGTTCCTTCTCTGCCTTTCTGCTAAGGATATTGTATTCTCTTCCTATGACCATTAAAGTGACATGCCTTAAATCTTCTTTACAGTGTTGCTCTGCCTGTTGGAAAGCAAAGCATGAGCTGTGGATATAATGCAGTTTTGTTTGAAGTGGTAATTAAATAAGAAGCAGTACATTGGGAGGCAGAGTTGCCAAGTACCTAAAAAAGGAGCGGAAATTTTGTTCCTTTCATGATCTTCTGCCACCATTTGCTTAGGAAAGTAGAAGGCATGGGATATCTACCACCAGGAAAAAAGCTCTCAACTGTGTGTTGGTTTCCACCTAAGCTCCAGTTTGCAGCCCATTACAAAAAATGTCACCCTGACTTCAGTTCTCAGAGAAGCTCACATTCAATTATTGTGGTTTTTTCTAGTTCCTTTGACAGCTCAGGATCAGTCCTGCCTCCACCTCACACAATTTTATGATCCTGTTCAATAAGCAGAACAAGTATAAACATGATTCTGTACTCCACTTATCTGGGCAGGAGAGGAGAAAAAAACAGGCAAAGCCACAACAGCATGCTCAGTGGGAATTTTTAACAAGACAGGTCACTTTTCTTTAGATTTGGAGTGCTGCACTAACTTCAAAATTCTTTACTCTCTGGTCTGTTCTGGCTAGCCCTGGGTCCTTTTCCTTTCGTTTTTCTCTTTCCAGCCTACTTTTCTCTCCCTCCTCAAGCACTGCTGACTCTGCTCCCTCCTGTTTCTCCCTTGCCTACGCTCTCAGAGTATCGCTGGCTCCATGCCTTACTCAGCCACGATAGTGTCATGAATACTGCATACTGTTCAAATGTGCATGTCTGATGTGCAAAGTTCTGAAGCAAATGCTTCTGTAGATAGAAACTGGGCGGGGGGAGCGGAGTATCACAAACCAGAGTCAAGAAAATTGCTGTGTTTTCTAAAGAGAGAGAACACATTGAAAATAGTCATTTCTAGATGACACATACGCCCAGTGAGTGAATCATATGCAGTGTTCTGAGATGTAAAGTTTATCATAAAAATCATGTAAAACAGGGACCTCAAGATTATCTTTTTAATCCCCCTCTCCAGGGCAGTTCAGCTGTACCTCAAACATTGCTACCACTGTTTATCTAACCTTTTCAAAGAGAATTACGTTATGGAAATTAAGCAACATCCACAAGCAGCATATTTAATTCACTGGTGGTTTCTTATACCCCTGAACATGGAGAACTTATCACTTCTTCCTCTTGGTAGCAGCATTCAATGTACATGTTACACACCTGTTAACTGACTTCTCAGTCTTTCTCTTCCCCAGGTGGAGCACCTCACATTCTTTCAGTGTTTGCTCAAAGGGCTTTCTATCCAGATGATGCTCATCTTTGTCTTCTTACCTCTAAATAGTGTACAATCAGTGGATTTTCTGAAATGTAGAGTCCTAAACTGAACAAAGTTCAGCTGGAGGAGGCTTTGTTAGCTCTTAACGCCCCCAAACAGTGCAGTGCTATTTTCTTCTCCCAGCAGCGTGACAATGTTGGGTGATGTTGATTTCTGAGCCATTTTAATCCCACTGATGCTCTTCTATCTCTTAGCTGGTTGTTTTGCATCCAGTATTTGTGCAGTTGATCGTTGTGACCTTCAGCTCGCTGACAAGATCTCAAGTATAGTACTTAGCCTTGGTCTTTACTGAGGCGCATTCTATTTATTTCAGACCACTTTCCCATTTTCTTAGGATTGTTTGGGATTCTAATCCTCTTCTCCAGCAGTTTTTGCCCTTTGCAACTTTACATGGTCTGCAAACACAAGTGTATTGCATTATCCAAGGTGTTGATGGAATGACTGTGCACGATGAGTCTCAGTAAGACAAGAAGCTAATGATAGCTAGCCTTCAAATACAATTTTTCATCTAGGAACGTGCCTGCTTTATGTTACCGATATTCCTCTTTGTTCACTATGAAAATCTTGCATGGGGTAGGTTAGGGCATCATAGTAATGTCATGGGAGTTTGGATTGATATCATTTGTGTTGACCGTTGCTGATAACCTTGCTGTCTTTCCCACATCTGTAGATTACATCTTTGTTGTTCTCTAACCTTGTGAGCAGTTACAGGTAGGTGCACTGAAAGCTGATTCTCTCTGTTCTCCTGTTCCTACTCCAAGTGCCCGGTCTTTCTATGTCTTCCACAAGTTTTTGAAGACTTTTCAAGAAAACTTTTTTCATCTGTGTGTTCTTGTCATTGCTTGTATCAGGCTGACACGTTTTACTTATGATTCCTTGTAATTATTTGCTTGTAGGTGTCAGGGTACAAGAAAATGTCAACCTTTCAATTATTATACTCTGTTTTAATTGCTATTACTTGCCCATCTCTTATTTAGCAAAGCTGTTCTTTGATAGCTTTTTGAGATGAACGCTGTTGTTCTTTCCAGCTGTTTGTGATGTGCCTTTTCTCTTTTATTCTGGAGTGTTGGGGCCAGGTTCTGACCTAACCTCAGTGCCTCAGTATCTTTGGCTGTCAGGAGATGTGATCTTCAGTCAGAATAAGCCAAGAGCATTTAAACTGTTAAGGTAAATCATCTTAACTGTGCCCCAGGCCACGTTTAGGAGGTGAAGCCATCTTTGCTTTTTGCCCTTTAAGGCAAGCTCAGCAGATGCCTGGCTCATCTGGGAAATGAGCTCACTGAGTTTACATGAACTACTTCACTGAGTTAACTTTGCTCTCCTTTGAATATAGTACTTGCTTAAAGCGCCTTGACAAAGTTACCTTTCTTCCCTTTTACCACACATTATGGGATGAAAAACTCGCCCCTCTGAAATCAGTATGAGCTTCAGTTAGGTCAGAAATTTCACCCTAGAATTTAAAGGATGGTGACATTGTGCAAGCCTAAAGTAATGTGCTTCATTTTGCTAAGCTCACTTTTCTCTTTAACCACTCTTCAGTCAAAACTAAATAGAGAATAAGGAGAACAGTGCATATAATCTTGATTTTTGTACAGAAAAACCCAATTTTCTAAGAGTTTTTATGTTTTCAGAGCAAGGCTAAGTTCTCTGCAGTCTATTTCATTGCATGTTAAGCAAATTTGGATAAGGAATGGATTTGTGTCTCAATGAACAACCAAGGGAATCCGAGTTGAATTGATGCCCCTGATATTGGCATTATCTTATCATGGTTTTGCCTCTCCGTCTGTAAAATGAGGATAATGATACTGGCATTTCTTTAAAGCCCTTGGAGATCTTTTGACTGTACTTCGTAAGTGACACTTCTGTACTTTCCGGACTTCTATTAAAAAAATAAATGTGTTCAGCGTTCTGTACTGTCACTTAGAGACTTCAGTGTCACTGGACCTGTGGGATCTCTTGCAAAAATGAGTCATGGGACTCATGAGGCTCTTGCTTTTGCATAAAAGCTGGAGAAGGTTGGTATTTTTGCCTCCCAGCAGAAACATCCACCAGTATTGATGCTTCCAGGGAATGAGTGCAGCAGTTGTCTTGCACTTAGGAAGTGAAGCGTATATAGGACTCTCCTAATAGAGCAGTTGTTCTCGAGTCCCAGTAGAGAGCTAAGTGCCTTTTAGAATATATTTAAATTAATGAAGGGATTAAAGGATGTTGATGCTTACAACAAGTGAGAGCTGTTCTTAATGACATAGAATAGTAGTTCAGAAGAGAACAGGTCTGACTGCGCCATCACATAAGAAACAAGGAGAAAAGAAACCATGTTTGCTTGAAGATCAAAAATTCTGCTTTTGTAGGAGAGGAAGATCAGGAAACTGAGAAATCTTATGTTGTGGCAGTTTATGGACTATCACAGTGAAGATTTTCTAATTAGCAGAAGGGTTTTGTTTGGGTTTGGATGGTCTTTTTTTTTTCTTTTAACAACTGGGGGTTTAAAATGAGAAAAGTAGCTGTTACATAACACTTAGCACTGAAACATCTCGAGATTTTTTTGTGACTCCCTTGGCATGGAGTCAAGTAGGGATAAAGTACTTACGTTTCTATGTTTCTTAAAATGACTTTTCCAACATGCCGAATGGTTCTGAAGGTCTCAGGGGAACAGTCTAGGCCAGGCTAACAGCAGAATTTCGTCATAGGCTGCCATCCCAATGGAAGGGGGAATAAGCAGACAACTTCCATTAGAGGCCACCGCTGAGATTACAGCAGCATGTCGGAAGCGCTGTTTACGTTCCAAAGAGTAATTGCACACCACTAGAACATGTCCCACGTCGCTGCACGGTAGAAATAGTCTGTACTGGCTTGGTGGGGAAAGGAAAGAGAATTGCATACTGCAAGTGGGAAAAGCTTTACACCCACATTTCTGTCTCATGGCATATCCTCTGTGCGATGCTTCCTTGAGGAGGTCATTAAAAGCATGTACACTTTTATTCTTGATGATTTACAGCCTTATATATTTTCCAAGTTTTGAATCTAAATTGCTATTCTGATTTTTTTTTTTTTCTGATGCACTTTTAAAGCCAAGGTTTTTCAAACTCCAGCTGCTTGCTTTGGGAAACCATTCCATTGCCTATTAAATTTTACTGTGAAGTGCCTTTATCCCAGTGGTCTGCTTTTTCTTAATTTCTTCCTGTTCGGCTTAGATATTTTTCTTTATTTTAACTCAAAAAATTCCTATCTTCATATCTTCAAATATTGGTAGATTTTTTTTTTGTAAGCTGTTTTAATTTCCTTTTCATTTTAGGTCTCTTGGGATTTTTGGATGGCTGCACTGTGAATCCATGTATTTTTTTCCCACATGAAGATGACTGGCAACCAAAGGAGTTGTAAAATGATCCTTTCCTTGTACATATATGTACATCTTTCTCTTATGCCTCTGCTAGTGCAGCCTAATCTCTCATTTGGTAATTTGTTGCCAAAGCAGTTGGCAAATTTGTGCTTCACAAATAGCTTTTGCAGGTCATTTCTGGAAGTTGGGTATTTGGTTTTTTTCATGCGCTGGTGCCAAAATGCAAGTTAGCTAATTCAAACTCTTAAGACACATAAGCACAGAGAAAAGATGCAAACATTTATTTGTTGTCGAAAGCTTTTTAGATAAACAGTTGTGCATTCAAAGGGGATTGCCAGGAAGGAAGGCAGGGAGAGAAGAGCATCTGGGTAATCTCTGCACCTGAGGAAAACCTATGGTAGCCTGTGACTACTATAGTGAGCCCTGGAGCCACTGGCAGTTGGCATCTTTCAGCTCCTCTGCTTTGTGCTGGAAGGCTGGACCACCACAGGTCAGCTCCAAGGAGGGCAGTGGAGTGCAAAGGCTGATTTCAAACTGCAACAGCACTTTTTGCTCCCTGTCTTTGCCAAATATTCTGTAGAGAGAGCTAAGGATTGGTGCTGCTGCCTCCCCGAATGCTATATCCTATAGCAGGATATAGGCCTCAGCTCAAGGGCATGCATCTCATGCAGCCCTTTGTAATTATACGAGCGCTGGTAGCCTTGGTACAACTTATGTTCACTTTGCTCTTTTTGCACAAGGGTGAGTGGTCATGCAGAATGCGAGACGATAGAGAAATACATCCATTTTCTCAATTTCTATCTCATATATTTGCTTACATTTTTCAAAATGTATCTTCTTTTAATTTAGTTGAGATTGCTGCCTTTCTAAGGCATGGTGTCTTCTCTCTTAGGCATTTGGGATCTTTTCCCGACCTGCATTTCCTTAGCCTATTCCTCATAGAATTTTACAGTAAGATCATTACTGAGATGTATAAGGGGGCTTAAAAGAAAGGTGTAGAGTGACTTTTTACCAAGGCCTGTAATGACAAGACAATCACAGAATCATAGAAGGGCCTAGGCTGGAAGGGACCTTAGAGATCATCTAGTCCAACCTCCCTGTCATGGGCAGGGACGCCTCTCAACTAGATCAGGCTACTCAAGGCTCCGTCCAACTTGGCCTTGAACACCTCCAGGGAGGGGGCAGCCACAACATCTCTGGGCAATTTATTCCAAAGTCTTGCCACCCTCGTAATGAAGAACTTCTTCCTAAGATCCAGTCTAAATCTATTCTCCTTCAACTTAAACCCATTTCAATGGTTTTAAACTGAAGGAGAGTGTATTTAGATTGGGCATGAAGAATATTTATTTTTGTGAGGGTGCAGAGACACTGGAACAGGTTGCCCAGAGAAGTTGTGGGTGCCCCTTCATTGGAAGCATTCAAGGTTAGGTTGGATGGAACTTTGAGCAACCTGATCTAGTGAAAGATGTCCCTGCCCATGGCAAGGGGATTGGGCTAGATGATATCTTGGACTGCATCAAAAGAAGTATGACTAGCACATCAAGGGAGGTGTTTCAGCCCCACTACTCCAATTTGGTGAGATCCCACCTAGAGTACTGCATACAGCTCTTGGAATCCTAAGCACAAGAAAAATGTGGACCTGTTGGAGCATGTCCAGAGGAGCACCTCGCCTATGAAGACAATCTGAGAGAGTTGTTGGGGTTGTTCAGTCTGGAGAAGAGAAGATTTTGGGGCGACCTTGTAGCAGCCTTTCAGTACTTAAAGGGAGCTGGTAAGAAACATGGGGACAATCTTTTTTAGCTGGCACTGTTGTGATAGTTTTAAACTAAAAGAGGGTAGATTTAGGTTAGGTAAAAGGAAGACATGTTTTACAATGACAGTGGTGAAACACTGAAACACATTGCCGAGAGAGGTGGTAGAAGTCACATCCCTGGAGACGTTCAAGGTCAGGCTTGATGGGACTCCGAGCAATCTAATCTAGTTAAAGATGTCCCTGCTCGCTGCAGAGGGGGTTAAACTAGATGGCCTTTAAAGGTCTCTTCCATCCCCAAACATTCTATGATATTTAAAGGTCCCCTCTAACCTAAACTATTCTATGAGTCAGTCTTGAAAATAATTTGACCCATTTGTCAGGTGTTTGGATGTTGGAATTGATGTCTGTTCTTTGTTCACCCATGTAATGTTCAATGTTCTGCTCAAGTTGCCTGAAAACTTTACTTCTTTTTCTCAGCCCAGCTGAGCTGAAACTCTTTTCTTGCTTGGTACTAATGCTTGATTCAGCTGTACAGGTTCTCCCTGCCTTTTTTGTCAGCATAGGAGAACACTTAAAGGAAAGTGATTATTGCGCCTTGGGTTCCTATCATATGCTTCTGGTTCAGAGGAATGCTTTGTGTTGTGTTTGCTTAGCTAGAGGAAGAAAGCTTTTCGATTTCAAACCATTGGAGAGAGTGCTCTGCAAAGCAAACTTTTTTACATTGCTGCATTACTCTCCTTGATGGCATATTGATTTACTTTACGCAGCCAAGTTGGGCCAGACCCAACTTTCTGCCCAATTATGTGTCTCAGCATCTTGCAGTTTCACAATTTCACATTTCTTAAGCAGGACTCAGACTTGTTCCTCCGTGCTGGGACCAGGCTCTGTAGCTGCAGGTTCTTCCTGTGCATTTCTTTTGGGCTCATCATGAGCAAACACGCTGTGGCTATACCTGGAGGCAAAAGCAGCGGGTTCCAACCCAGACATAGAACACCACCTCAGCAACGCGTGGGATTTCTGCTCCTACAGCAGCCTCCTGCTTTCCCATGTGGCATCATGCAAATGAACAGAAATGGGAACAGAGATGAGTTTGAAAGTTGACTGTGTAAGTGCTTGACTCCTCTTCTACGCAGAGGCTGAGTTGAGGATACACAGGCTTGTGGTATCTTGAGCATAAAAGGTCTATTTAGCCATTATATTTCCCTCAACAGATTTCTCTTTTTTTTATAAAACAGCAGCATGTGGCTTGGAGTTCAGAGTTTGTGCTAGTTGTCTAGCCATGGACATTTAAGTTAGGGCAAAATTTCAGATGACTTCTTCAAGAAAAGCCGTTGGGTCTGGTCCAGAGTTACAGTGACGTGTGCGGAGGTGGTTAGGCTGGTCAGAGGCTGTGGTTTGAGCTCCTGAGCTGATTTGACTGATCACTGTTTCCAGAGGGGTTTGACCATCTGAATGGGGTCTGCGTGTCAGGTTAGCATGAGAATAAGCGAGATGTGGGAACGGAAGTTGATGTACCCCAGAAAGAGTGCAACACTCTGACTTTCCCCATCAGTTTTGGAGATACTAGCCAGACTCGGTGTCTCCTGAAGTTTTGGCATCTGACACTGGGAGAGGCAGACCTGCCTTGCTCCTGGCCACATGGCTTCCCCCTGTCTTGGCAGCTAACTGACCCCCTTGAGCCAGCTCAGCTTACTAAACCTCCAGAAAATTAACTGTTTATAAAACTGTGAGTGCTCCTGCTGTCTTGGCAGATCAGCTCAGCTCTAGAGCTTGTTCCAGCAGCAGGGTTGTATCTCTTAGGAGCAAGCCTCAGACTAACCACTGTCCTGTGAAAAAATCACACTTCTAGCTCTCTCCCCGAGGTTGAGGCTTGGTGCTTGACCAGTGCCTTTAGACTGCCTCTAAACCTATGAAAGAAAATAATTCCATGATTTAGCTGCACCTAGCTCTCTCCTAGTGTAGCTGAAGCTGCAGCGGAGTATTACAAAAGCTGCTTTGACATGCATGCTTCCTTTTTGACAGAATAGTTACTGTATTTTTTAAGTAACATCTTAAAGTGCATATGGCTGTATAATTTACAAATTGCATATTGCTAGCCCAGAACACTAAATTTTGCATTCAGATACTGTGATACTTTTTGTTCTACTTTGTTAGAGCTTGAATTTTTCAGTCTGAGAAATCACAGTGTTTTCCCCATTTCTGTTGCTGGAGGTTGGTCACACAGAAGACCGGCAGAAGTTTCAGCAGAAGACAACACTGCAGTTCATACCAGCAATTCAGCTTTTATGCAGTAATAATTAAAAGGAAAAAGTTTATATTTATTTACTGGCCAATTATCCTTTTTTTTTTTTTAAGATTGGTCTTCACTGGAAGATAAAATGGAGAGAAATGCAAAAGGAAAATTAAGTCATTAATGTACTCTTTGCTTCTAGCTCTCACTTCATTTGATTGTAAATTGTTTGCAGTAAAATTGCAAATTAGTATCTTGGATAAAGCTCTATAAATTCCTTCAATATCAGATTTAAATGAGGAGGAATTGGGCCTCTAACCTTGATGGAGTATAACTAGCTGGATGCATTCCTAGAGGCTAATTATCCATTCCTCCATATCATTTGCTTGAACTCTCAATTGCTCACTGTTTAATCCACCCTGGGTGGATGCTGGAAAATGCCTAAGAAAATTTGAGACAGAAGCTTAGGTGCGGAGACACTCTCACGACCGAACACAGATATCGGAAGACGTGCAGCATCCCGCAGCAGGCTTCTGAGCAGGAGCAGGAGCAGCTCTTAAAAAACCCTCGTGTTGCTTTCCAAGAGAAAAGCTGGCAGAAAGGGCTACACTGAAAATAGGTTTTCTGCATTTTCTAAGAAGAACTGGTTGAAATAGCCATCCCTCCTGGAAGGGAAAAACACTGCATGAACTTCACAGTCAGCTGTCTCTCTACCTCTTACCTAGGTACGGGGGAAGTTTCCTCAAACGTAGGCAAGGTGGATTTTGGTTTAGTGTGAGCTATTACTACCATTGTTTATTTTATGACCGAGCCAGCCTGTTTATCACGCTGCTAAAAGAGCAATTCTCCCATTCTCAGGCTGGTGGAGCAGTGCCTTTTGTCTCACCTCTATTTGTTTTACCTAAAGCCAAAGTGATATAAAAAAATAATCTTTCTGGGCAATATTCTGATTTTCTAGAGAACAGCCACGTGGAGAGAGAGATATGCCATTTTATGGAGTGTCTGTTGTGTGAATGGTGGCTGTGGCCAGCCCAGAGGGAAGGGTCGGTGGCCGGAGGTGAGTCTGTGTGTGCTCGTTCTAGCCGGGTGTATGGAAAAAGGGCACTTCTGTGATGCAGAAAATTCAAGCTCCAGTTTGTGTGCATAAATAAATAAATAAATCAATCAATCCAGGTATTAATTAGAGAGCATAATTTGTTTGGAAAGTTGAAGATTAAAGGAACTCTCGTCTTCCTGTCAGAACGATTTTGTCTGCATTGCGCTGCCTGATAAATCAGATTGCATAATGGGGGATGTTGAAGAGCAAATCAGATTATGCTGATATTAGACTCTGGTGCACTCCTTGTGTCTATGGAAGAGCTTCTGCTCCCTTTGCTGTCAGGTTTAACTGCTTTTGTACACTTCATGGTGCTGTTAGCTGTGTGGGGTATTAGTCCGGTTGTCAGCAGGGAAGTCTTCTTTACCTCAGGCATTTGAGATACAGTGCTAATCACATGTCCTGCTTTTTGGACTTTGAACCTCTGTCTAATGGTAACTTATTTTTCCTGATCCAGTGGTCCTCCAGCCTGGAAAGGATAAGCAGCAATATTCATCTATTGTTAGCTTTATTCAAGCTGTGGGGAGATGCAGCAGCTGATGTTCTCTTCGTAAAACAACAAGCAAGAGCAAAATGCTCGAACAGAATGAGCAAAAGTAAAAACAAAACTGTAAGGCAAATCCTATTTATCTCTCTGACTGGGTGAATGCAGTCGTACAGTCTCTGAGTACGGTACACACAGACCATGGGCTGTGTATTGGTGGGAACGCTTTTGCAAGACAGGAGGTCCCCTCTCTGTTAACGGTATCGTTAAGCTGAAACAAATACAGGGAGATAAAAGTTACAGGGATTTGCATTTGGGTTTTGTTGGTTCGGGTGGTGGTTGTTGTGTGGGTTTCGTTTGTTTGGTTTTACTGCTTTTTGTTCTGCAAAGATGAGGAGGTCTTATCTGTGGCTCTGTTGCTTTGGACACGGTTTGTATCCTCCTTAATAGTTGCTTATCTTTTTGAATTAAGTTTTGTTGGTTGAACACTATGCAGAAGCCAAGTCTCAGAGAAGTGCTGGATGTCCCTGGCTTTTTTCACTTGAATATATTGTGTCACTAGAACAATTAGATTTCTCCAGCATCGGGTAGTATAGCCAGCATGCAGTCACATCATACACTGGCTCTGGAGCTTTTATTGCTTACACTGTCACTGCATATTAAGAATTAGTGAGCAATGTGCACTAGATTGCTTTAGACGTGTTTTATATATTATTCCTAACATACCCTGACAGACCGTGCTATCCCAGCTGCGCTGTGTAGGTAGTACCGGAAGGAATATCAGCCATTGTTGTTAAGTTTGGAATACAGATTCGCTTACATCCTCAAATTCTTATTTTTACAGAGCTTTATGAAACAGGCATCTGTTGGGATAATAGTTTCTGTCCAGAGGTGAATCTGTCCAGAGGCTTTGTCACCAAAAGGAACTTCCAAATTCTGCACAGATTTAGAAAACCATGTATCCACCTGCGTTTTGTGATGTGGAATATATTCAAGCCTGCCTTTAGAAACTAGATTTCTTAAGGAGCAAGAAAATATTTTTTAAAAAAATACTGTATCTTGGCAGAAAGCAGAAGAGAGAATGCTTGATGAGTATTGACTTAGGCAATTCGTATTGTTCAGCTGTGTGTGGAATTGCTGGCAGACCACTGTGCTTAGAGGGCCTGATCCTACTGCTCTTGGACCATTTGAGTCATTTGTGGACTGTGGATAGGCAACGGGTAGATCTTCCATTTTGAAGCAGACAAATAAATGAAATTTTCTGAGTGCTCTATATTTGCTTCTCATCTGCCTTATGTATCTCCTGGTGTTAAAAAGACTCTGGCTCGCCAACTCAGATCTTGGGGTGAAGGAGGAGAGGGAAGCTGGCTATGACAGATTGAAGCAGAGGAGAAGTCCGAGAATGGCAAAAGATGAGGAAAATAATAATAAAAAAAAAGTGAATGTGAAAAATAGGGACATCCATGGTAGGTAAAACAGGAAAATAAAAACATAGGGAACAGGACAAAGGAGGAAGTGAAACATAAGGAGACTGAAGTGCGGGTGTCAAAGAAAAGAGAAAATGAGGGAAGAAAATAGAGGAAAACAGAAAGATTATGTAGTTGTCAAGTCTTTTAAAATATGTAAAACCAGAAGCGTTTCAAGATGTGAATGTGTATGTATAGAAATGAATATGTAGATTGAGCCTTTCAAAATATCTCAAATTTTTCAACTTAAATTGGAGACCTGTGGGCTTAGCGGAGCCATATCCCATTTAGTTATGCTAACAGATGGCCATGTTAGGGATATCTCGCATAGAGCTTTCCTCTGTCTCAGTGCTCCTCTGCCCTGGGTTGTCCCCATTCTGCCATATGGCCAACAGTGCTGAACGGTCAGGTCTCGAGAGCTCTTTCTGCTGGTAAATGAGTGCCTGTGAACAGGTGAATCCACACAGTTATCTGGTTTTGAAATGCAAAAACATGCGTGAGACTGAAGGGTGGGCACAAGGAACATCGTGGTGCTGCATTGTTCTGGATGAAATTGGGGTATCTGATGCACAGCAATAGTCATCAGAATGGTGAAGAACAGCATCCAGTGCATGCCTAAAACATGTGCTAAGCAGGCAACAGAAACACCAGCAGAATAAACCAAGCAACTTTCCTCCCTCGGGGACAACAACATAACATGTTTCTGTAAAACTTGTTTGTTTGGGAAAGTGTGTATGCTAGTTAATTTAAACGTTCACTCCCGTCAACTGAGAATTGACAGGAGGAACACCAAAGCAGACAAGTAGCAGGAAACTGTCTGAAGGCATGTTTCTGGAGCCCTGTCTAGTCTGCAGCTTTTGAGTTCTTTTTTTTCAAACTCTATTGTGAACATTTACGATCGGCAATGAAATAGATCAGAAAACTTTAAAGCAAATGACTGAAAAGAGAAGGGAATACAGTACTTGGCTCTTTTGTATGTCGGGGTAAAGGAAACATGTTTTATATTGTTTGTGTGGTATTATTAGAAATTCATTTCAGACTGAAGAGCTCAAAATAACCCCCCCATTTAGGAACGGTTGCATTGCTCAGTGTACCACGCTGATTTTTACAGCCAACTAATCTGAATCCCTCTATCCCTTAGGAATCATCAGTCCTCCTGAAAGTGTGAGCATCTTCCCACACTGTCAGATTTGAATATTTAATCTAGAGAATGAACTTGAGTTGAAATGCAACTCCTTTGGCAATGGAAACTGCCTTTGAAGTTTTTGGATCTTCTACATTCCATGTTTCCTGTTCTAAATGAAAAGAACAAAGCACTCTCGAATAGTGCACCGTAAGCACCCTGCGAAACCTGCGTCTTGGACATCTGGCTGGCTGAGGTGAGGAGCCAGACAGAAGAAGGAGGTCCAGGGGCACTTCAGTCATCTTCCCATCAAACAACTTGCCCCAGGTACGAGAAGTTCATGCCAAGTCAGAGCCAACGTGGTTCGTTCTGCCCTCAATTACAGGGCAGCCAAACTAAAGGCTTCATAGAGAAAGCTTACTCCCGTGCTTTCTTGAGGAGGATGATGAAATAGCTCGTGCTAGCTGTTGTAGGACCTACAGTTACAATCTGTTGGACAGAAAAAGCTCTAAAGTCATTACACGTGCTTTTCTCTGGATTTCATAGGTCACTTCTGATCCACATTACATAGCCCTTCCATGTTTTTTTGCTGTTCATAGACCATGACCTCTCCCAGCTTCCAGGCAACAAGATTCATGATCTTACTTAAACTGTGAAGCTTCTTTGGATATGGCTGGTTTTCATGCTTGAAGAAACCCAGGCCAGGTGAGGTTTGTGGCATTAAAAAACTTCAGGTCTGAAAAAATAAGGAATTGAAATCAACTTGAAAATTACCTAGTTGCACCAGGTCTGGAACATTATTTTCAGCCTGTCCTCGAGGTGGAAATTTAGCAACATCAATGATATATCTCTCACTCTGGGCTGAACGATGTCTTCTCATCTTCATGTACTATCTTGGGGCATTCAGTACTAGGCTTGAGGCTGTGCTGTCCCTGTGCAGAAAGTGGCAAAAAGTAGAGTGTAGTTTCCAGCAGCACAGAGATGCAGAGGACAGATAGCTCAACTTACATTTCACCGACCTATTGCTGCCATGTAGGGTTGGACAAAATCAGCTTGCGAGGAGGGATCAGGTAGTTGAAGTTGGATCTAAGCAAGGCAGAGGTGAGGACAAAGGAGAGCTGGAGGATCAGATGAAGATCTGTTTTCCTGAGCAGTGTGTAGTTTAGATACATTGCTGTATTCTTTTGTGCCACCAAGCTCGAGTGGCAACCTCTGTGATTCATGATTTCTGCCATCTCTAGTAGGTGGGAAGATTCCATCCTAGCTTAGTTATGATTTTACAGGAGTCAGTGCACACTCGTGGTAGCACAGCGCACTCTTTTCTCCGGAGCAGCGCAACAGCTGCCGGGCTGTTTGGCAACCTGAAACAGGGAGCAGGAACCTGTCCTGGCTGCTGCCCTTTTGGTGACACCTAATTTGTCAGAAGGGATCCAAACCAGCTCTTATCTTAAAACATCTGTCTTATTTATAAATCTGCACTTATGCTTGAAGAGGCGTTTGAAAAATTGTGTATGTCATTTGCAGATGAAGTTTGAAAAACCTAGTGTCTATCATATAGATCACATACTTCACGTATAATCAGAAACATCACAGAGCATCGTAAAATACTAAACATTACTGGCAGGTTTTTCTTATTTACTGTTATAATCTGTTGGTTTTTTGCCTATCTAACTATAGAATTTCACGATTCCTTTTTCTGAATGACTCAGGTGTTGACTTGCTGGTAGAAAACTTTGGGCAGACCGATAGTGAGAGATTTGTATTTCTTTTGAACTGGAATCCATAAACTGATCAGAAGAACCTCTCCCTAAGCATGATTGAAAGACCTGAAGGCATTCAAACTTTTTTCTCTGGCAAAAAAAAAAATCTATAGCGGTATCAGGCAAGTTCTGTTTTCATGCTGCTGCTGTTTGCATGGGAGCCGGTTGCCAGTAAGATAACAGGAGCCGGGCTGCTGTGGGAAGATTATGCCCGCCCCAGCAACTAATGCAGTGCAGGAGGAGCAGAGCTGCAACGCCAGTTCGCTGGTCCTGAGGACCTAATGCCCACGTGAATGTGTTTTTGCACTGTTGGACGAGCTCTGGTTTGGTCCCACGTGCTCCACTGGTGGCTCGACTGCCTGGGGTGTGCTCCTGGAGAGCTGCTCCAGATTTAGGCACACCCTGAAGGAAACCTGTTTGTGGGCTCCAAGGCAGCGCTGGGCTCCGTTGGGAGAGCTGCTGATCTGAGCTACAAATTGCTGTAGACACAACTGTTAAACGTCTGGTCTTATCTCTTGATTTAGTAAATTAAGACCATAGGAATAGGCTCCTGGAGGAAGTGACAGTACTAGTTCTGACTTACTGTTAGCTAAAGTCAAGGTCTGCCTAAGAATAATGCCTACTGAAAAAAACTCAAACAGCCACTTTTAATGTTGTTGACTTGGCTTTGGATACAGGAGAAAGCGAGGAAGCTCTTCCTGGGGCTAAAACTGAAAGAAAAAAAAAAAAAGCAAATCAGCATTAAACCAGGAGGGTAAGATGCCAGAAACAGTAGTGCAATTATCTCTCTAGGATAGGCGCAGATATTTTGACACAGCCTACAATGACTAAGCCACTAGGATTCAAGAAGTGCCTGTGTGTTGAGAGCATAAAGCAGTTATAGTCTTTTACTAGTATTCTTACATGTTTTTATTTGAAAAAACCCACTCCACCCACCTTGAAATAAAAATCTAATTACATGAAATGAAGATGTTTCCTAAACAGTCTCGGTTGGAGCATGTGCTGCCAAACTGAAGACTTGATAGTGAGCGAATTATGTTACAGTGAGTGCATCAGACATAAATGGGATAATAAAGAGACTGTAAAGAAACCTGCTAGAACAGTTTCTTGCTGTGCTTACTACAGGACCATTTTTAAAATGTGGTCACCTAAATGAACGAATCTCTGCTTATTGAACTATGTTTTTTCAGCTGTTTTATGAGCAACATGGACTCCTACAAACCTAAAGACTTTTCACTGAATAGAAGAAGTCTTTGCTAACGCAATTAACTTCTTTCTAAAGTTGTTTTGTTGGTAGGGGAGAAGTTGTTTCAAAAAGTAATTTTTTAAGTAGTATGTTGGTTTTTGTATTTAATGTGACAAGTCTAGCTTATCTTGACTTTTCAGCCAATAAATTATTTTTTTTACGTAAATCTAGGTTAAAGGAAGCTATAAATGTGGGTGTTTTTTTTTTTTAACAGGTTCAAGTTATTCTGCATTAATTTGAACATAAGATGGTGTAGTTCCAACACTATCAGCTGGAAAACTTCTCAATTCTGGTTAAGCATATTTTGCTCCTGGTCATATCTATTGCTTGAAGTGTACATAAACACAGCTTGAACTGATCTGGATTTGTTAAGTTTTCCTCTTCTGTCACTGCACCAATTTGTATTCCTGCCCTCCAGCGCAATGTTACTCGGAAATCTCTCATTCTCCTGCGCTGTCAGGCCGGTGCCTTTGAAAAACATGTTGTTGCAATTTCTACAAATCATGGAGGAAAATTACATAATCTTAAAAGCTATTCCTCTGTTCCCTGCATTAAATATTCATGTTTTTTTTTACCCTTCTACTTCCATCCCCTCTCTCAAGTAGTTGAGCCCAGACTGACATACCTTCTGTCATCGGGGGGGGGGCTGAGAGGCCTGCTTCGCAGCAGAACAACGTGAAGTCCTGCCAATCTTTTGCTGTCATTTTTAGGAGAGGATTAGCTCTTGTAATTGTTTTTACATAAATACCGAGACGATCAGAGCTTTTATATATCAGGGCTTGCTGTGATTTTTTCTTTTTTCTTTCACTTAAAACATCAACTCAATGAACAGATTTTTACAATTTGCAGCTGCTCAGTCATTTTGTATGGCTTCTTAATCTCCAGAGGCCAGATGGAAGCGTGATCCTTCAGCATTGCTTGGTTTGCATAACGTAGGGATTGGAACTACATTTGAACAGTGCATAGTCATAGATGTTTAAGTATATAAATATTTTTCTTTTTCTCCTCTGATCTTTTGGTTTGGTTTTCTTTACAGCAGGTGTCCACAGGAAAAAACTGTCACAAACAAGTAAATGCTATGCCCTGACAGAAGAATCTTACACAGAAGAAAACAATGATTTTGGTCAAGGAGATTTGAGAGAAAAACTGACACTGAAGTAGTAAGTTTCTGACACAGCTGATGACTTACCTTGGTTTCAGGGCACTGATAAAACTGTTTTGGATTGATCCGGAATGATGTGTTGGTTTTTTTGTTTGGTTGTGGTTTTTTTTTCCCTTCTTCAGAAGCTTTATTTCAAGCCGTCCTACAATCCTAACTTTGATTTTAGTTGTATTTATGGATTTATTCTTTGCTGTCAGGCTGCAATCAATTGATTGAAATACATAAATAATAACCATCAACTTTCCATTTAAGGTGCAGTAACGAGATGCTATCAGAAGAAGTTTTACGTACTTGAGCAGCTTTTTATAGCTGACTCCCTCCAGAGTCAAATCCTGACACATTCTTAGCTATGGGAAGCAAATGGCTTTCCCGCACGTTTATCGAAGCCCACGTGACAGGTCCTGTACAGCAACTGAAGGAGAGGACACTCGCGCACCTGTTTGCAGAAGGGTTACATAAAAAGTCCTGCTACGTATTTTAGCATCTACCAGTAAGCTGAGCAACTTGACCTGCTTTACCCTTCGTAGGATATATGGTGTTAAATTAACTACAAGAATGGAGGGGACAAAAAAAAAAAAAAAGACATACTAACATGAAAAAACACATTTTATTGCACTTAAGTTATAAGAAAATAAAATTTCTAAGTGAATCAAACCATAGACACAATCCCTTTAAAGGTTGTTTTCCTCCATCATGTCAGGTTGTTACATAACTAAAATTAACCAACTGGAATCTGATTGTTTTAAATCAGACTATAAATAAAACAAAAAACAAAAAAAAAAAGGAGGAAAAAAGATCGCCTAGGATACAGTGTTAAACCACTTTCACAGTTCAGCTTGAGTTGTGGCTCTTGGAGAATGAGGCAAACCATTTGACTCTTTCATTTCTCATTTTGTTTGCATGTGACTTCTTTACAAAAACTTAAGTTTTTGCTCTGTCAGTTCCTCCCAGCAATAACTGTAACAGTTTTTTTTTCTCAAATACTGTAAAACACTAAGACTGACCAGCAACTTTTATTTTAATTTTTTGTATTTTATGTTTTTTAAAAATTTTGTCAGTTTTTTTTAATGTATGTTCATTCCATTCACCACAGCCCTCACAAAGAAAAATTTCCCCACAGAACAGGCTGCAATAGCTTTGTTCTAAGGAATGTGTTTTAATTTTTGCCCAGAAAAAAGAAAATAAGCTTTGCACACACACTCAATTCTTTATTTGCAGGCAAACTTCACTCTTAATTGTCTGAAACTCTTCCACTCTCAGCCTCTTAGAGGCACAGTTGGCTCAAGTTTCAGTGGCAAAAAGTCTTTTTCTGTAACCAAACTAGAGCAAATTTGGAATTCAGTCTGGGACTAAAACGTCACAGCAGAAAAAAAAATAAAAAAAAATAATTTGCTTTTCTTTCTTTCATTTAGCAGCATAAATAAGTTTGGCCACTGGGAATACAGTACAGGGGTGGGACAACAATCCCGTAATTGAAGACCTACTTCTAGCACCAGCATTGCGAATTAAATCCATCAGAGGACTCTCAAAACCCAGGACAACTTGCCACCTCAGAGCAACTTATGCATTGAAGAGTGTAGATGGAAGCAACAGTAAATAGATTAAACAGAGGCTAATACTGTGATTGACATTGGCAATGGTTGGCAAAAAAAAAAAAAAAAGAAGAATAGAAAAAAAAAAGAAAAAGCTCCGATAAAACTGTACAAAACAATTCACAGTAATATTTTAGCTTTTCCACACCAGGAATGGACTCTTTGTTTTTGTTGTTTTTCTTTTCCTTTCATTGCAGATGCTCTCTAGGTTTTGAAAGTCAACCAGTGACTGCTCATAGAGGTTGGAAGGGGTCTCTGTCTGGTCCAACCCCCACCCCCGCTCAGAGTAGGGTGAAGGGACAGCTCATTGCTCGGAGGGGCTGCCAGGACCTGGGGTGGCCTAGGGGGTGCGTGAGCAGGCTCGCCTGCGCAGCTTCTGTCAAGATCTTTGTGGTAAAATAACCTGTTAACAAGAACTGTAACAATTTTTTTGGGGGTTGTTTTTTTTTTTTCCCCACCTCCAAATCGCTCAAGGAGCAGTTGGAGGCAAGTAAAGAAATAATTGCACCTGGTTTCATTTCAAAAGTCGTATTTTTGCAAAGCTGCCCCGGTCAAAAGTGTAGCCTTTTTATGTGACGAGACAGCGAATGCCTCTCTTGTCAGTTATAGTTTGTCATCTTTGTCTTCTCCTTCGTAGTCTGTAGGTCTTTAGGATCTGTTGCCCCAAGCCAACATCCTGCACCACCAAGGACAAGGGATTTTTTTTCCTTTTTCTTTTTTTTTCTTTTTCTTTTTTTTCGGGGGGAGGGAAAGGGAGAACATCGTCTACGCATTTGGACAAATTCATCTTTCTGCCCTTCACTTCATATCCACGTCAAAGTCCAACACCAGCAGCTTTGTTTCCTCAGTCCCGTTGCGGCTCCCAACCGCACACACTAGCTTTGTGTTAGAAGCTCTGATCCGCCACACAACACCTCCGCTTCCTCCGCTCTCCAATGTGACTAGATTTCGGATAAATTCACCCGTTTTCAAGTCCCAAAGTTTTACAGTCCCATCATCTGAGCTGGTAATTACAAAGTTCTTGTTGAACTGTAAACAGGTCACAGCACTCTGATGCTTGTTGGGACCTGTAACAGTAAACCAAAACATTTTTATTTGCAATTAGAAAGCAAAGTCAGACAGCACCCAGCTATTTGCATACAGCTGTTTCTAGATATTAGATGCGTTTACTCAGTTTTCACACAGCAAAGTGTACAGAAGCCTCGCTGTGCTTTCAAAAAGCGAATGCAGGTACAGAAAAATCCCCCAACTTTTCCTTCATTTTGTTGGACACAAGCAGTAGGTAGGGCAAGTGTGCGCTTGGACGTTCATGAGAATGAACCCAACCATCTGGCATGAGGTGACCACGGTAAGCCTTTGTCTCCAAGTCCCTTTGAAGTGTTAGTATGAGATCAGTCTGTCAGTAAATATTGACAGTTATATATTGACGTATAAATATATACTGGTAACAGCAGAGTCTGCTTTACGGGGAAACAATTTTCTACTCCAGCCAGGGATGCTGCATATGGTAATATGGGAATGATACGAGACCTTTTTTTGTGGGGAGAAATAAAACAAACGTGTGCATGATGCCTGAGTGGCAAAAGTCTTTCTTCTTACTGAAGTAAAGAAAACGTCTTCCACTCATTTCTCTTGATTTATTGCAACGGACAGTGCAACTTTGCCTCCCAATCCAATTAATCAGTAGGCTTTGAAACATCCAAGTGACCCCTAAATAAATACACTGAGTGACTGTTTTGAGATGTCATTTCCTACATATTTCTGTGGCTTATTAGGCTAATACACCCGTAGCAAATTGCTATCAGTCCGGACCATCTGCCTTTCATAATAGCCAAGTGATTTGAGTAAATTAGATTAAATACATTTTGTTCTTCTAATTCAGAGAAAGATCATGCAGCTGTCATCAGAAAAATATTTAAGTTGCAAGTGGTCCATGCTTGTTTCTTTCTATGTAATAAAGTGGGGGGTTTTATACAGAATCGGCAGCATAGATTACTGCAGGCAGCTTGATTTTCATGAAGGTAGGTTAAGCTCACCTTGCAATGTCTGTAAACATTGTCCTGTTTTAATGTCCCAGATTTTGACTGTAGAATCGGCATTCCCAGACACGAGTATATTGTCCTTGAGTTCCATTCCACTTGTGAGAGACTGGTGGCCTGTTAGCGTGTGAATGCAGTTGCCCGTCTCCACATCCCAAACTCGGATGGAAGTGTCAAGAGATCCACTCACCACATGGATGCCATCAAACTACAAGAAAGGTACATCTATTTTGAACAATTACAGGAGGATCTTACGAAGAAGGCTATTAAGCATTTAATTCACTAAGTGCAACATTAGAAACTCTATGTATTTGGAAACTGCATTGCAAAGTTAAGAATTCAGTCCAGGCAGAGGGGGCCACGTTTGGTAACAGAGCAGGTGATTCATGGCCAGTGCAACTTCCTGCTTTAGATGTGGGCTGTGAAGCAGGTGGTTTGAGGAGAAAGACTCTGAACCTTTAAAATGTAATACAAGTCCCTCAAACACAATAGAATCCTGACTGCAGCGTGCAACAGTAAGAGAATGCAGTTTTCCTCACAAAGACATAAACAAGCCAAACCTGCTTTTCACAAGTCAGAAGGACTTTAAGCGGGAGAAGGGTAACAACATTAATCCAGAATCATCTACACAAAAGCCAAAACACAGGAAAATGTAATTGAAAAATGCTGAGTTTAGCCATTTTAGAATTGTAATCGTCTGCACTAAGGAACTTAAACTTACTAGCCATTGCAAGGAAAGGCATACAGGCTAATGTGGAGCTCCGAATTCTTGGGTTTTTCTGGGCATATATTATATATAAACCAAAAATATTTAGAACATGAACATGTTTTATTAGCTGAGAAATCATCTAGGAGGTGAGATCAAGAGGACTGAACATGGACAGAATAATTTTGAGTGATAGCGATGATGACATAAGAGTCCAGAATTCTCAAAAAAAGGAAGGCTAAAGACCAGCAGAGTAAAACCAGTGAGCTTCAAGGAGGATTACTTCAATAAATTGAGACGTCCTTCCCATGAGGTTTTTATATATCTAGTCTCTGAGGGGAAGAAGAGTTCAGGAGAGCTGGCACTTCCCTAAAGACACAAACCATCCTTGTGTGAAGGAAAGATAGGAAGTGTAGTAAATTACCAAGACTCACTTGGCTAAAGCACAAGGAATTCCATGAAAAGCAGAAACTAGATCAATAGATGTGTTGGAAAGAGCACACTGGGACAAAATCAGAAAGGCAGGACACAAACCAAGATAAAACCAGCAAGGGCCGTTAAGGATGATAAAACACTAGTCTGTAAAAACAAACAAACAAACAAACAAAACCAAACAGGAGGAAGGCCAAAATAAAAAAAAGCTCATTTATGCTCAGTGGGAAGGAAACACCAAAGGAGGCCAGCTATTGAGCTTCTTTTCGCTTCAGCCATCTGAGTGTAGGCTCACAGTACTAACACCATTGACAACTGAGTACACGCTTTTGATGCAATGAGGAAAAAAAAACTCACATAAGGAGAGTTGTTCTAAGACAATCTCGGAGACATCTGCTGCTATCTTTGAGAACCCACGGAAGACAGACAAGTTTCAGATGGCAAATACAATTCCTTTCTCTAATGTGGAGGTGATGATGGGAGACAGGGAATTATGGATTGGTCAGTCTAACTTCAATTTACAGCAGGAAATAACGAATAATCAATCTAGTTGTAAGCCCTGAGCAGTGCAGTAAGTAGCAGCAAACACACATTTGTGGGAAAATGATCTTAACTGTTTTTTTTTGTTTGTTTGTTTTTTTTCCCCCCTGTGAGAGTAAAAAACCACATGACGCAGCAGATGTCTTGGTTATCTTTTCACAAAGAGGGAGACAAATCTGAGGTAAGGATACTATCCTGTTCAGAACTTTGTTCGCAGCCTTATTAGAGATATCAGAAAAAAGTTCCGGGGGGCGCCTGGCATTTAAGTACTTTCATTAAGGTTTGGGTGACATTTGAAATGGTAGAACTGACCCAAAGCAAAGAGTGTAAAAGTCAAGAGAAAATTGTGGCGATCTGAGCTTGGCAGGGAATGAAGGAAGGTACTGCTGCAGCCTGGGAGAAACCGAAGGCTGGGCAGGAGTCGTTTTTACAGCTGGGGCAATCTGACACCACTTGCCCACGGGGACTGACTGGTATCTAGTAATGGCAAAGAATGAACACAATTAGGGAACTTGACTACCTGAGATGGCTTCTTTTTATAAAACCTGCAGAAAGCTAACATCTTCCATCTCTATAGTTGAGCAGTTCCATCTCTACGGTTGAGCATGGCACCTAGGTTCCGAGGAACGCAGAGAGTGACTGGCACACAGACTGCTCATCTGCTGTACACAGTGCATTTCTGATGAAAATATACTAAAAAAAATAGACACTCTGATATCTGAAACAGGGGTATGAAATATAAGACATATAAAATAACTTCTCTAGTAAGGTAAGACTTTGACTGGAATTTTGCATCCTGTTTTTGGGCACCCTCCTTTCAAAAGAGGATCTGAGTTCAGATAAAAGGATAAAGAGTGCAGACTTGCTGGGTGGAAATACTACAGAACATTTTCCTTTCCTAAACAGAACTAAACTAGACTGATTTAACAAATTTTGAAGTATTTCTCCCTTTCCTACAAATATTTGTATTCCATGTACGTCAGGTATTCAGAAAGAGAAGGCTGTGCATCAAGACAAACTTTACTCTGCTATCGCTACAGTCAGTCGGACAATGTTTTGGAGCTGTAGTTGAGCTGTTGTCCAGGAACCCTGAGAATCTGCGGATGACTTCAAAGGCAGCTAAGAAAGAACAGGAAAACACAGCACGGTCAGTAGTCTTCAACTGCAGCGTAAGGATCTCTGGGAAGTGCGAAGGGTTCTACAAATGAGGAAATACTGAGGTATAACAGAACCTGCTTTCGAGCAGGGATGAGGGGGACAGGCTCGTCATTCAGCCTGATTATTCTCTTTATGGGAGTTCTGACATTTGGGGCTATTTCAGGCCTCAAAGGGCAGGAGGTCACTGTGCAATTTTAAAGAATCTTTCTGGCCTAAAATTGTAAGCAACTGTAGCCTCCTGCCCCCAGAAACTTGTTTCAGAATGCCAAGCTCGATTTACAAGGTGGAAGCAGTACTGCTGTGTAACATAACCCAATTATTTGATCCATTATTACTACAGTATTGAAGCAAAACATGAATATTCATAAGCAAAACCAAGAGCCATTGGTGAAGAGAAGGCAGGAGGACATAGAGTGTTCCCACACTGTCCTGCGTGAAATACAGCCTTTGGAATATTTTTAAGAGACAGGTAGGTAGGACAGTATTTTTAACTTGCTTGCTGCTTGTCTAGAAAATCCTCCTTAGTTTGTGAATCTAAGAGAAGGACTAGAGATTTTTGATAGATTTTACTACAGAGTTTGGGAAAGAAACCAATTAGGTATTTTGTTCATACTTAATCTATTATACCAACATGCACTTTATGAAAAATGTCTCTAGCACTGGGCTCGAATTTCTGAGCCACAAACCAGAGCGGTTACATGCTGAATGCAATTTCCCAATTTTGAACTGTCTTTGTTAATTTCTTTTTCAAGTCCTGCCAGATTGTGGTGAGAACAGGCACAAGCATGAAATTAATTTCTTTTGCCTTTCAGTGCCGGGAAGTGATGCTTTGACTCTATGAATGAACAAGATGATCTTTTTGGGTTAGTAAAGGTAACAAGAGTCTGTGTGAAGTCTACGTGTCTCTTTGCCAGCTTAGTTCCGATGAACAGGCTGGGTGACGGGCAGGCAATGGAGCCACGGAGCAGAACCACCATAACCTGCCATTACAGGAACAAGTCTCTCCTGACAAAGCCTCACAGTTGTAGATCTGGCCTCTCATTAAGGAAGAAGAAGAAGACTAGAGATTTACATTGCAATGTTAAAATTTTAGGTTCAGCCTTACTGTGAATCACAGTTTGAAACTAGAAGATGGGACTACAAAACAAGGATGAACGGATCTGTGTAATTCAGAACATTAACGCAATGGGGTTTTTTTTGGCACATTTTCAATTACTGTATCATCTGATTTGTTTAGAATTTCTTTGGGGAAAGCAAAAACATAGCTCCAAAATGCATGCAAGATTTCAAAAAAAAGATCCCAACTGAACAACCCAGCACCCTCAAAACTACTTAACTTGCTGCTATAGCAATTTGGGCTTTATTGTACTGGGCGCTTTAAAAAAAGATGCTCTTCTAAAAAAGATAAATACATCTCATTTTCTAAATTAAGACAACATATAACTAGTGTAACAAAATGGAAGAGGGGACTATCACAGAGGCACCTGTGTTCTTCCACAATTTAATAAACAAGGTGAAATAAATGGACTTTAAATGTTACTAAAGGAAACTAAAGCAGCAGATGAAAATCACATACCTGTAATGAGTAGACTCTGTTAGTATGCCCTTGCAGTGTGTGCAGACAGGTCTCTGTCTCTGGATCCCACACTTTGACCATAAAATCATATGCACCACTTACAACCCTTCTGCCATCATACTGAACGCACCGAACTGCAGCTACGTGGCCCATCAGAACGTGTAAACACTGGCCCGTCTCTATGTCCCAGACTCTCAGTGTAGCATCTCGTGACCCACTGACCACTCTGGAGAAACAAGAAAACGCCTCCCATACTTAGCATCGGACATAAAAAGTACTGAAACAATCAGAACTGCATACAAATATATCAGTTAGGAGTTTTGATTTGGGACGTTAGATAGCATTAGCCCGCGAGCCACCAAAGATCTGGTTTGGCAGGACGCTTTAGTAGGGTCGCAAACGACCTCAGTGTTTTTCTTCCTTGATCTACTCAGCTCCTCAGGATCTGTCTATTTATATAATTAGCAATTGGTATTTGAAAAGGCGCTTCATTCCTCAATGGCACGACGCCCTGAGAAATTACGTGGACTGTTGTATATCCATGTATCAAAGTTTACAAATGTGCCAAGCTCCAGCCACTGCTACTAGGATTCTGTTTTAATGACTGACTTAACTCATTATAACTTAAAGAAGGTATTTAGAAGTTTTACTTTAACAGTTACTCTGCTTGATTTTTTTCCAGTTTATACTTTTAAAAGCTTTTTCCAGCCAAGAACAGAAATAAGAAGGAATCGATACTGATGAAATTGATAAAGAAGAAAGCCTCGTCATTCTTCAAAACAGAAATGCAACCAACAGGCACTCTGTCAACAACTCCGTACCGCAGCCAAATAAAAGAGCTTTGCCAATGTTTGTTGGATCAAGATGTAGTTTACTAATGCAGAAATTATGATATAATCAGATAAAATTTAAATAAAATACTGCAGTGACAACACTTAAAAGGTCATCCTGTGAAATGAGTGAAAGTCTGTGGCACTGACAGAAAGGAGAAATTAGTCAGACTGTGGGAGACTGGATCACAGCGTAACAAAGAATTAGTTTTGAATTAACGTAGAAGGTGACTTTATATAAAGCACATTACTTAATCTTCTGTTGTTTAATTGGTACTCTAACACTTTGGCTTCTATTAATCATCTCCTCCCTTGTTGATTTCTGTAGCTGTAGTGTGAATGTTTCACCTGGTTTGTATTTCATTCCACGGTGGACGACGTACCAAAAGCTTAATGAGCGTTTTTTGTGAACATGAGTGAGAATTGCAAACTGAGTTGTGGCCACAGCTTTGGGCGAAGCCTTACCTTTTCTCGTGGAGATGCATGCAGCGCACGGTGGAGGTGTGGCCGTATAAGGTGTGTATGCATTCTCCGGTCTCGGCGTTCCAGACTTTCAGTGTTCGGTCTGTAGATCCACTGATAATGATATTGTCCCTCATCTGTGATGACCAGACTCCGCCTGTGTGCCCAACCAGTGTCCTCAAGCACTGAAAAGAAATGTTTTCCTTAGTTAGTTACTCCTTTTTTTGACACAGTTGAATGGAAAATTAAGAAAAAAATGTAGTCTAGGAGGTGATGGTAGTCTCTCATATCAAGAGCCAGAAGAGCCCTGGAGACTGCTTTGTGTTTGAAAATAAAAACATCCCACCTTTTAGGAAACAGTCATCAAATTTCTCTCTCTGCTGTCAGTGCTTTGTCTGTAAGAAATTGTCCCTATAATCTTCCCCTTGATAAACTGAACCATCCTTCCAGATTTCTCAATACAGGGCATGTCTTGCAGCCTTGAGTCATTTTCCTGGCATTTTTCTGAGTCACTGCAGGTTTTCCAATAGCTTTTTGAAGCATGTTACAACTGGAGAGAGCATTCACTTGGTAGTTTTACCACCAATCTATAAACCATGTACTCTTATTGCATTTTTCTGTTTTTTTTATACAAGAGACATTGTGTTCCGTAAGCCGTAGCTACAGCATCGCTAGCACAAAATCCTATTTCAGACCTTTTCCAGACTTTAGTGTTGCCCAGGAAAATCCCACAGCACACAAGCACAGCCCACCTTCCCTGATGCCAAACGTATGGCATCATGGTTTCTCACCACGTAGCGCCAGTGTTTGCTCACACCCACTTGTATAAAACCTCCATCGACTCTGGAACAATGACTTGTCCCTGTCTCTCGGCCCGCGTTCCTCCCAAGTAACGACACGATCTGCTGTCTCACCAGGCAGCACTAAGTGCTAATTAGCACAGATGAGAAGAAGAGATTCTTGCAAGACCCCTCTAGAAAGACACGCCGTGAAGATTCTGCATTTACATTAACAACATGATCTCTATAATTACCCACTTTCTAACCCATTTAAATATGTGCCATGTTGGTTTTTGCATTGCTCCATTTTCTTCGGTCGTGTCATGGGGATAGAGTCTAGCAGTGCACAGAGCCAGCTATTTCTGCACTATTATTTTTATCAGTCAAACCGGTAACTGCTGGAGAAAAGAGGTCAAGACAGTGTGATGATCTCTTTTTCTGTAATCTAATGCTAAGTGGCATTAATTGCCGTGGCCTTCCTTTAACTGTTAGTTGACTCCTCCTGATGTAGTCCAACAATTTTTGTATCTGAGAGAACGTATCCTAAATACCCAGTCATTGAGTTTGCTCCTTTTAAATAATGACGAATTTTAGCTTTCTGGCCATCCTTTGGATCTTCTCCTTGGGCTCATACCTTTTGAAAAACCACCAATTTTAGTGCACAGGTTAGGAAAAAAAATACAATCATCAAATTCAGATTATCCAGATCCACAACATCAGTAGGTGTTGTCTAACATCCTTGTGAGGTTCTTCTGAAATGTTCTATTATCATTGCATGCTGCATTTCCATCACATGGATTTTCTCTCAAAATAAATTCTTTTCTGCATCAGTGATAGTATACTAATTTCTGCTGTTAATATCCTGTTCTTTCTAATATCCTTGCAAATGCCTTGCTTTTTGCTGTAGATTTCCTGTTCTTTAACATTTTTCACCAGTCTTCCTCAATTCCTAGTTCCTAGCTTAACTCACTGTTATCAAACCCATCTTTTTCAGTTCATAGCTGCTATTCACTTTTACAGTTCCTTTTTTTTTTTTAATTTATTTCAACCCATTTGCTCATATTTTAAGAAATCATCCTTCTAAAGCAGTAAGAACACAGAATCCTTATTTTGGGCTTTACAGCTGTCAAGGGAATTATTTAGTCATGTTCATTTGCACAAACCAACCTTTAGGGTTTTTTTACTTTATTAATTCTTCAGCATCAGTAAGCATGAGGGCTCATACAGCGCTCTTCCATCTTTCATGTATAATTTCTGGCTCCCTTAAAGGTTTGGGGTAAATAGTCACACTAGGATTTGTAATTATGTTCAAAAAAATTACTAAACAGGAATTGTTAACTCATACTACTAGGATCCATTTCATATATTTAAAGGCACATTTTGCTTTTGAGAGGGTGGTATGTACAAGGAAAGTGTTTCTCATTTAAGTTTAGGCTGCCCTTTTCAATTAAAAAATGTAAATTTCAATATGAGGTTCTTCATTAGACAGTTTGTTGTAGGGAAGCCAACACTAGGCAGGGTGAGGCTGCCTATTGCTTTTAATTTTACTCTTCCCCACACTAGTATTTATGATCCTGTCAAGGATCTTCTAGGCGTGCAAAGACAAACACTTAATCCATTCAGCTTCAACATTACAAAGTGGATACCTTTTACATCTTAAACACGTTATCCTCAATAGCTGTCCTGCTGTTCACCTAACTATATCATTAAAACAAAGCCAAGCACACACAATACTAGACTAGAAGGAAGAAATACTGTTTCCTTGAGACCTTTTCTGTATCCTCAGAGCATGGTCAGTCACCTTTAAACAAAAACTCTGTGTGCTGAGTAGCTGTGATGTTCTAACATGAGTGAAATGTTCAGTACTGTCTTGTTGATTGCACATATTCTTTTCCTTCTCTAAGCCAAAATTAAATTATTGAAGCTTATTAAATTCCTGCCTGAGCTGGATCTAATTTAATAGGAAATATTTAAACCTAAAGCAAGTTACGGGTTGTTTTTTTTTTGGGTGGTGGTGGCTCAGCAATATAGTAGCTTAGAAAGAAAAACAAGCTCTGTATTTGAAATCACCTCATTTCAATAACCTGAAAAAAACAGAAAGAACTCTAGCAGACAAGTGAGAAAGGGAGATCCAGAGGGGTAAAAAGCAGGCTAAATTAGGCTTTAAGGAAGATAAAGTAACGTATCTGTCCAAATTCTTTAGAATCCACGTCACAAACGACTCCACAAGAATAGCAGAATTGCCAAGAGAACAAGGATACAGCCAATGGTAACACGAGCAGCATTGCAATTTCACACCAAGGTGACTTTTTCGAACTAGACTAGTTTCTGCGTAGGAAACGCTGACCCACATGTTTACCAGTCCTTCTTTACTCTTGCATCAGATGGCACCAAGACCACCCTGCACCAGGGTCTGGTGGCACAGCAGCAGCATTTTGGACACACCAATGCTTTACCTGTAGCTCATTTCCTACCAAATTCAGCAAAACCACCGCCTTACCTTGCCTGTCACTGCTGACCACACTTTGAGCGTGTTGTCATCGGAGCCGCTCACGATTCGGTTCCCACAGAACTGAAGGCAGGTGATCACGTGGTCGTCGTGGCCTTTGAGCACCTGATGACAAAGCATGTTAAAAAAAAAATAAAATTAAAAGGTATGGTCACAAATTTAACGCAGGAGATTAGAGAGAAGCAGGAGAAACAAAGTGCTCTTCTGATTCATAAATTAGAAAATGCTAGGGTTGCTTCAATAACAACAAGGCCCCTTAATCCCGCGTGTCAAGTCTAATTTACCGCCAGCTGGGACCAAAGAAGGTATTTTTCCTTCTTCCAGGGAGTGATCCTGCATTGCTCAGTGAGCACACCACTGTTACTGTAAGGTGCCTAAAAGTACCAGAAAAATCGCTAATAGAAGTAGACTGAGGGGTAGTAGCTGGACATTGCTCGATTCCTCTGGAGTTATTCCATCTCTTTATTGTTTAGCTGAATTATTTCAATCTTGAGCAAAAAGGATGGGGTCGTATTACTTGCTGCATATTGGTATCTCGGTGGTCAAGGCTGACTATACCTATTTTTTTTTCCTTCCCAGCCAAGCATTGTAAACTATTAAATGCCAGACAGCACCAAAGTAAAGAACTACAAAACCATCAATTAAATACAAACAAAAGCTATTATTTAATGCTGGAAATGTGGATTGTAATGTTGCTTTATAGACGTGGGATCTTCAGTGCTTCATTTGGGGGAAAAACTGCAATTCAGTGTATTTTACTGCAATACAGCAAAAAAAGTCCTTATCAGAATGCATAGGATGAGGATTTTTTTATTTAAGAAATCTGACCACTTTTCAACATGCTCATCGAAATGAAATGAGCATTTGGATAATGCCTGAGGCTGTAATTGTAATAATAATTCCAAGATAACTTGATGTGGCGTATCAAGGCAAGAAAGATGGAGCCAGACCTAAGTCATAGCCAAATAAACAGCAGGATATAGCCATACGTTTGCCATGGGATTTTTTTTGTTCTTATTTTTAGTCATTTGTTGTATGATAATCAAGAAAGCAGACAAATTGCCTTAAAATCGTAAAAAGCTACTAATAAGGGTTTTCCTCATGCTTCTGCCTGATTGTTCCCTACCAGGTTTGCTTAGACCCTTGCTATTTTTATTTTGGAAAAGGTTTGAAGTATCGCTTTTGTATGTTCAGATTGGAAAATAATGTAATGATAGCATATCTATGTCATTAAATAATTTTGATATTTTTTGTTAGATCTTAACACGGAATGAAGTTACTGTCTTGTCCTGCTTCATTTAGAAGAATATGTATAAAAATAAAGCATGAAAGATCACAGAGTATCTGGGGAGTATTTTCATGTTGCAACATGGCGCTGGTATGGCCATACATAATACATATATATAAACATACACATATATAATCTGTATAAATACGTATGTTCAATTTTAAATGGAACTACTTCCAATCAAGTTTCTGAGATGCTCTGTCTCAAAGAGACTAGCACAATTACAGGAATTCCTAAAACTGGGCAGAAATTTTTAGAACAGCAGTGAAAGAATTCTGTTGTATGAAGAATCACCTTTTGATTTGTTACTGTGGTGCTAACCATAAACCTAGGGCAGGCTAAAATACAATTACTATTTTTTTCTGCAACAATACATTGCTTTTTGTGCATGGATAGTCTGCCTTGTGCAAAGAAAACAAAAAAACAACGTAAGAGTTGATCCTGCTTTGTTCATGGCCCCATGCACAGAGCTCAGGAACTTACCTTAGGCGATTTAAGTTCTCCTCGCCGCCAGTTCGTATCAATCCTGTGTTGTCGAATGTACGCGCTTTTCCATGGACTGTGTATAAAGCCTGGTTTTATTACTTTCCTCCTCTTGATATGTAACGGTTCATCAATTCCTAAAATAATATTTTTTAAGAAAAAAAAGAAAAATATGGGGGAGCAATGAGGCCACCTCAAAGAAAACAGCTCCTCTTCCTCCCAAATCTTCACAGCGACCTCTGGCATTAAATATTCCACTGACGGAATGAGCTCCTGTACGCTGAGATTTGCACATGAGCGGCACCCCCCTGCCCCTCAGCTCTCGTACAACATCTTTCCTTGTCCTTTAAGTGTAATCGTTACTGTAATCATGGCTGAAAATGCTCTGGTTCATCATTCCTTGCTGGCAACCTACTCACTTGGTTTCGGATTCCCCCGTCTGAGGCAATGTAGCAGAATATTGCTTTTTTTTAAAACGAGTATTGGCCAACAAACCATAACCCGTTGTATGCTCATTTTGGAACCCTTCAAAAAGTAAGCCTTTCTGTCTGTGGCCCTCCTTGCTGCTCACCCATCTTCATTACCTCTAAGTTCACTGTGACTCTTCAATAAGTGAGGTTTTAATTCTTTTCTTGATTTGAAAGGCTGTGTGCTTTCGGCCTTGTCCTCTGGAATTTAAGTACAGCTACATCCTTTCTGAACTGACACTTAAATGGGTGGCACTTTGTTTTAGCCTTGCCACTGCAGATACATCTGTATTTTTTTTCTGCAATCCTGTTGCCCATCTCTGTTCTCTGCAGCTCCTCTCTCCACCACTTCTCATTACTAGCAAGAGTCTTGGCTCTTGCCAGTACGTGGATTTCACTCTCATGCCTTTAGCCCTTTCTCCGGTGTCTTTTTGCAAGTCTGCTCCTTCCTATCACTGAGCACCTCATTGGATGATAACATTGTTTTGTTTGTCTGTGCTCCCATGCCTGGCTGTGTTTATTTTTTACTTCCAAGCTCACAAAATGTAGGCTTGTTCCCCTTTCACT
>NW_009715273.1:54856-60371 GCF_000703405.1 Apaloderma vittatum
TCACGCGTGCACCTTCACTGAGTTTTGTAAGAGGAGAATCTTCAGAGAAGATTTAAGAGGCTAGACACTTGGTTTCCATTGCAGAAGAAAACTAATTAATTTAGGTGCCTTTACAAATGGCCAGCTACATTCATGTTGCCACAGTTTTTTAAAGCCCTTGCATCAACCTTTCACAAATTCTTGTCCCCACACTCTGAGGCGGCCTGGACAGGTCTGTGTTTGCCTGTGTCCAAGAGGGATACTGCTCTGAGATCACATGCTCCTCCCTCCAGAACAGACTCCTTGTTCGTATAATTCTCCTTAAAAACACATTCTTCATGTGCTCATCAAATACGTGGCTACTTTCCTGGGAGCCTTTTTTTTGCCCATTCGTATTACTGCTGAAACAGGGTATCTTCTCAATTTGGCCCGAGCAAGCGTCAACTGTGTGGCTTCTGCAGCGTGTGTCCCTCTCTAAGCAGTCAAGCCAGCTCCTTCTCCTCTACCATTTCCCACTTGTCTGTTAATTTTCCTACAAATGATGTGAAATGACGGCATCTCTTCTACCTGACCACTGAAACAATTTTTCTGCCATGTTGTTTACTAACTGCAAGACTATACTCCTATCTTTTCTACATCTCAGCTCTTATTTGCTTTGGTTGTATTTTGAATAAAAATAATCCTTAAAAAGAAAAAAAAATGTAAACCTAGTATACTTTAGAATGTCCAAACTTAACTCTAGTTTCATTTCTAGTACACCATGGATTATTTCTGCTTCCTGCCTTCAACAGAGATACATACCATGTAGCTCAAAGCATCACTAGCAGTAAATTTAAAATCACGAATTGCCTGCGTAAAACTTTAAGCTTATTATGTATATGAGCTGCACTTTTTATGACAGCAGAATTTTGACCATTGCATCCATCTTTTTGCTCAGCCTTACCCTCCTCTTTGCATTTCTCTCTCCAGAGAAGATTATCTTCAGCCAGAATTCTCCAGTAACGACACGTCTGGGCTGCCTGTAGAAGGTCCCTGGGTTCCAGGAATGACAGCACATACAGCGCCAGCTAGAAAAAAGAAAAAGAAAGTGTATTTTCTTCATTGCTTTTTAAAGGAAAAGTGAAGTAACTCCAAGTACTATTGCACATCAGGGGCTGAAATACAGAAAATTGAAATGCTAAATTATTAAACAATCTCAGAAACGTAACAAAGCTACAGTTTATCCCAGTGGGCATATGAAAGTGTAACAATCACCTTAAGTAACTGTATCCGTACCCATCAGAAATGATTCTTGTGTTTGCAAAAGAGCAGACGTCAGCTGAAGTCACCACTACCCACGGAACTTTGAACCACTAACAGAATTACTACCAAAGCAATGACGTCTGTGTTATTTTAGCTAACACACATAGAGGAAGTTATTTTGTGCTTAACTACAAGTACAACACTTGCCACTGGAGCAAACAGGAAAGCCTGTTGTGGTGAATCGTTTACTTTTTCTGTATCTGCGCTTACTGAGTGACCTTTCACTCAGTAAGCTTAAATACCGTAGAAGTGAACGCTATGCGCACATGAGCTCCAAAGCGCTCTGCAGCCCTGGGAAACGCCGCACACCAGTCGCTCCTTTCCTGATGAGAATGCAAAGACACGCCTCAGCGGTCGCGCGGGGAGCTTTATGGACCGGGGTGCATGAGGATTGAAATATTGTAACTTTGGTGCCGTACACAGGATGTTACCAAAATCCTACGGGAAATCCCAGTGAGCACCAGAAGATAAAGAGAAGATGAACTTTTCCTATGTGGTGAAATTAAAGGTTATCGGGAGAATTCAGACCTCAGTTGACTGCGCTAAGCCGCATAATGACCATGATAAACCTGCCAAAATCTCCACAAGCATCTTCAGGTGTATTGAAGTCTTAAGGAGGGACAGAGGCATCTAAAACCCAATTCAAAATGCAGGGACAGCTATGCTTAAGGCTAAGACGACCAAGTACAGCTCTTCTACTTGACAGCAACAATGCACCTCTCCAGGCACGGAAAATAAAAGTCTAGGATGCAGTGAAGTCCCTTCTATTCCTAAAAACTCTGCAGAAAGAACAATATTGCTAAAAGTGATGCTGAAGCAGTGAGATCTTTGTCAGTAACTAATAGGATGCAAAAGTTGTCAGGGAAATCAGATCATCCACTTTTACTTCTGCTTGACATCTCTTTTTGTGTTTAGGATCTTAAATTTTCAGCTGAAGTTACGATGTATATAAATAGAAACTGCCCTTCAAAGCAGCACAGACTGAAATTCAGTAAGGAAGTCATAACCGCAGGCTGTTGACCTCAGCAGATTTTTGACCTTATTACATAAAAAACATTTACTTTCAGTGATCTGGACCAGCCGGTGACTGAGCAGGAAATCAAAATTCAGTATGCCAGGACCGCTTGCATTTTGGCTGCACGCACACACCCACCTTGTTTGCAAGTCATCACCTGCAGCTCACTCTGAGCACGCAGGACTCCATGTTTGAGGGACCTGTGTCTTAAGTTACGTGTTAGATCCCGTGTGCACCCCAGGCCATAAACTTGAGGAATCTTCCTTCGGTCCCTACGTGGGGAGTCAGCATTTAGGATCTTGTGTACAGCTCTCAACAACTGTACCTGTCCCTTTAGACTTTCTGTCTTAATCCTTGGTATGCAAAATTATTTAAGTATTGCTGTTTTCTAGCACACATGAGAGAGTCCTGCAGGCAGCGAGACTCAAACTTGAAAGAGATCCTTTCCATTTTTGCTGGATGTTCCTTAACCAACAGCAGAGTTTGTTTAAATATCACTTGTCCTGTCTGTACAGATATGGACGCTTGTGAAGATGGTGTTAATTAAAACCTGTGAGCCAACTGATTCTAGAACAGGTTACATATGGGTGACATTTATTTTAGACTATATTTATCTAAATAGTCATCAAGGGTCAACACAGCCCACAGTTGACTTTAAGATTAGTAGGGCATAAAAGATGACGTCCCTTTGTCTCAGCTCATGGATCTAGTTATAAGAAAACTTCAGGTAGCAAAGATCTGACCTTTGACTCAACTGCACTTAAAACTACTCTGCTGTAGTAATAGCCAGTAACAAGCAGTCTTTCGCCTTTTTTCTCTGCTCACACACATGGCACCAATAAAATTCTTTGGCTGATTTCATCAAAACTCCCAATCTGTTGGTTTCAAGACCTGTTTTTTTTCAAACAAGTAATTTCAATAATTATTTCTAAAGTCCCAGCGAGAACACAGAGGTATTCATTTCAGATTAACTGTCTGACTGCACCTTTCCTCAGGAGGAAAGCAAACATTTTCCTGGTTATTCAGCTATCGGGTTATTGCCCTTGCATTACTGAAAACATTTTTGAAGAAAAGCCCTCATGTCCAAATCATCTTCTTCTGGTTAGGTAATAAAACCACTGCATCGCGTCCAGCCGCACTGGAGATAACCACAGACGTTAATGTGAAGCGACAGCTCGCGAGAGCGTGTTTTCACAGGACGCTGGCTTCGACAAGGAAGCCCGTTTACAGAACTACTGACCCAAACAACCTGCTCGTGCCCCACTGCTCTGTTTGTCCCCTCCTACTGCAGCCAGTGTCAGGAGCTGGGGACAGCATTGCTTAGGAGATGTGGGTGAAGAATCATACTCAAAAAAGGAGAGGAGATGGTGGAGTTAGCTCAATGGGTCTCTGGCACAGGCTGCCCAGGGAGGTTGTGGAGTCTCCTTCTCTGGAGACATTCAAAACCTGCCTGGACGCGTTCCTGTGTGACCTACTGTAGGTGATCCTGCTCTGGCAGGGGGGTTGGGCTAGATAATCTTTCGAAGTCCCTTCCAACTCTGAACATTCTGTGATTCTGTGGGGGTTAGGAAACAAAAATTATTTAAGCCAGCTTCACCGGTGAAGTCAGCCTTTCAGGAAGCTAAGTGCTTGCCAATACTCTGGTTTCAGAAGGCAAGAAAAAAACCCACTAAAAATAAATAAAGCAAAAGTAGCTTATAATGGAGTCAAGAAACAAATGAGAAAGAAAGGCTTACACCTAAATAGGGTGCCTTTTGTGTGAAGAAATTGCTAAAACTGAAATAACAACATGAGCACTGCTTACAGCTTAACTAGATCACTGGCTATGCCTGAATTAGCTTTACCACTAAATCATACAAAGACAACTGAGGTGTGAGTTACCGCTATCAATTCTGTATTAAATTTCCAGACTTAAGATATGCAAGAGTGGCAAAGTATCTTCTGTCTTCTCAAAATAGAAAATCTTGCAGCCTTCCTCCACCTCTGAACTAAGGCTGCTTTGGGCAGCCTCTCCAGAAACATGGCAGCCATACAAAGGCCTTCCTAAACTCTTGGCAGCGGGTTGGAACTAGATCATCTTTAAGGTCCCTTCCAACTCAAACCATTCTATGATTCTACAGTTGTCGTCCCCAGTGTCCTTCCCGTTTAACTGCAGACTTCAGCCCTCATGACAATTTTCACACAGAAAACCTAACATGTGGTAGACCTGGGGAAAAGAAAAAAAAGACTTCCTGCCCAATCCAAAACAATTTCCAATGCCCTAACATCAACCAAGGTCAGAAGTACTATTTCTAAATAAACGAGAACACATTGATTTAATAATTGTAGCAAATTGGGTTCATAATCTTTCATACCCACCCTCCTGTTCTTGTTGTGAAGGCATCAAGAATTACTCTTCTGTGCATAGCATTTAGTTACACACACCAAAATCTAAATCTCAGTTTCTCTTTAACCTGATACAACGTGATCTGATTTGCAGTAAAGGATTTACTGTAAGATATCTGCTTAATTAGGGTTTGGTTTTATCCTTAACGAGGAGTGCTTTCGTGGGTTTACTTTTGGGCTTTTTGGTAGGTATTTTAGGGCTCAGTTTGTTTTAAATAAATTCAAAGATAATATTCACAACCTCTCACCACTTAAAGCGCTTATGCTTACAGAATAACGTGTGGAAAGGTCTCGCATCCAGAGTGAATTTTTGTGTGCGCATGCCCTAACAGAAAAAAGCACAATCAGCCCAATTAAGGTACAGAGATATTTTTAAAGCCACTGGAATTTTGCTTAAAGGAGTCATCTCTATTTCCAGGTATCAAAACGTCTGTCAAGAGATAAAGGTATGACAGTGGCCACGCTATGGCTACGTACCAAACTGCAGGTCTCAAACGTCAGTTTCCATCGCTACGCTGGCAAAACTGGATGCCACAACTAGCATGTTAAGTTTTTAAAAGGTGCACAGGCCAGCATGAACCTTTATTTCTCACCTCTTTTGGGAGCAAGGAAATGAAGTCTCTTTGAAACTGGGGTTCTATCACTTGCATCATGTGTTTTACTTGTGTTGGTTCACAACTATCAATCAGTTCATCTAAAGCAAGTAATTTCTCTGGTCCACTCCAGCTCTACAAGGGAAAAAAAAAAAAGAAACAAACAGTAAGCTTAGCTTAATACACCAGTTTGGTTTATCTTAGTAAATGCTGTTGCTTTGCCAATAAGGCAAGTTAAGTT
>NW_009715274.1:0-16806 GCF_000703405.1 Apaloderma vittatum
AACCCCTGATATTCTGTGATTCTGTGATTCTTTGTTTTGTTGTGCTACCTTCCTCTGTTTTCAAATTGTGCTGGAGAGGAGGAGGTACTTTGAAGTCCAGTCATTCTTTGTAGGTTACAGAACGAGACCTAGGGAGGGTCAGAGGTTTAACAAGTAGAGATTGGCTTAACACAGACAATGAAGTCAGCAATATTCCTTACAAGATTGACTTATTAGCTGCATAAACCTTATTATCTCTCAACTAAATGGCTTTATATCTAATTTACTATCTGATAAAGGGATAGCCTGCAAACCAATACTCTTTTGTAGTTATTCAGTATGTTACTTACGGTTCCTTGCTTTTATTTATACTGTAGTTTATCATTCAACTGGTTGTTTTTCATAGACAAAAATGGGAGGATCATGCACTTGTTTTGGCTTTGCTATATTTTAAAAAAGAAAGCAAGTGGTGTCATATTCTTATTACTGAGTTGATTGAGAAGAAGGATAATTAGGAAACATGCAGTGACAGAGGGGAGCCTTATGGAAACAGTCTCAATCCTGAGATAATGTGGCATCATCCTAAGAGTATAATTGGGATTTTGGGATGTAAAAGAGGAGAGTTGTTCCACAGAGAGGGTCTTTGTTTTCCGCCATTACAGTCTTTCTTCTGAGGTCAGTGCAGGATCTATATGCTTCCTTTTGAGAAGGAACCAAGTTTCGCACTCAGGCCTGAAGCCTCCTATAATGCAAACCACAGGAGCCTTGCCTGCAGGGGAATAGCTGTGGTGGTGCTGACTCAGCTGAGCTACCACCTCACACTGCAAAGTGATATTAGACAGCTGACGTCAAGTGGGACAAGATGGGATGAGATTCTTTCTTCAACTGTTACATGCATGCAGACAATCATTTGGGGCTTTGTAGGTAACTAATTACTGATGCCCTTTAGTTGACAATATTAAACAAGAGTGTAGGTCAAGGAACACATCGTGCATTAGCTTGGTCACTAGTCCACACTCCCCTGTCTGAGGTTCCTGTCTGAAAGGATCATGTTTCCTCATGCTAAAGACCTTACTCACTTGGGATACTCACAGACATATGTCACTGTATATCCCAGAATTCCTTATCCCACTGCCTGCTACCAGACATCTCAACGCCTTCCCATCTTAACAAGAGCCAGCAGAAGTAAACGAGTGTTCATATCCTGCTGTTTTTCTGCAAGGTTTGACATTCTGTCTTGGAAAATCTCCCACTGAGGATGCTGTGTTTTGCATGAGAACAGGTATATTTTTCACTGGTTTCACACTGCGAGCAGCAAATCTGACCAGAAGGGAGGAGAAGACGTTGATGATTTGTTATTTCCTCCACTGCCATGACGGGATTCCTCAGAACTCATTTTAGATATTAAACTTCCTGGAAAAGGAGTGTCCCTTACATGTATATATGTGGATGGTATGAGGAGGCACTTATATGACTTCAGTTCTTCCATTATATGTCTTTTGAATTACTGGCTTTGTAATCTTATTATCTGTAGGTCGTGTGCTATTTTACTTCCTTATGAAAAGGGAACATAAAGAGAAAGGTGCTAATATCTCATGACCTAATTTAGCTGGAGCCATGTTCTTCTTCAGCATCACAATGGCCACGTCAGTGGAGAAATCCCAGTTCCAGTGATTTGTCACTCCTATGTTTAGATTCCCGGTCATACCTATGTATATTGCGTATAACCACTCCCACACTAGCTTTCACAGCAGTCTGGGTAGAATTACTCTCTATTCTACTCAAGTCTTTTATCCTTGCAGCAAAACAAAAGCCAGAAAGCACTGAGCCTCCCATCATTTTGGGTTGTTGTTGATTCGCTTTTCTGACAGTGACAGGTTGGACACATCTCTATTACCTTCTCTCTTTTCCAAAATGAAAAATAACTGGCTTTTGACATTCCTGATCAGGTCTAGGAGTGAGCTAGATGCCAAGTTTTGTTCTTCTTGATATTGTGCAACACCTACAGAGCCCTCAAGCAGAACAACCTTAAGCTGAAAACTAGAGGTGTTTGTACATTGAGACAGCGATTTTGAAGATTATGCCCTTGAACTTCAGTGTCTTTTTGTGGATGGGTCAGAAAGCTTTCGTGTCCTTTTTCCCAGTACTGCAAGCCAGCTGGGTGCAAGCCAGATCCTTTCTAGAAGCTGCGCATCCTAGTATTAGCCTGGGACAATAATTCCTGTCTAGTGACATGGCATTCTAGCTTGGGCTCAGTGCCATGTTAATGCAACTGGACTTAGACACATCTGTTTTCATGGAACAGGCATAGAGCAGAAGTAAGATGGTGGGCATTGGCCCTGACAGCCTGTGCCTTCATGTTCATTTGAAGGTGTTGCCCTGCACTGATTTTGCTTGCACTTTCCAACTGGTAGAGAGAATTGTGCCCAAATAACCTGAATTGAAGGATTTCGGCAGTAGCATTGACCTTTCTCGTAATCAGATAAACAGATCAGTCCTGTCTTCTGCATTTCTGCTCTGTTGGTAGCTCAGACTCCAGGGTGTCTAAAAATATAGAGGCTTTAGAGTGTCTGAAGATACAGGTTGCATCAATTTGTTCCCAAGCAGTCATGACTATGTTTTCCTCAAAATAAGTATTCCTTTTGGGGGGCTTTTCCATCACTACTCCATCCAAAGAAGAAAACATAATGATTTTTTTTTTCCCTCCTCCACAGCTGTGCTTTTAGTATGCTAATGGAAAACATATTGGAATTTTGGCTTATATTCTGGTAAGAAATAGATAAATCTGTTTATAGCAGGTAGTGATTCGACTGGAAGTCTCCTTACCACACCCCAAAGAAACTAAATGAGTAGTTACGAATATTCTCTTTAATCATGGAAAAGAACCTTGTACCCAAATTTATGCAGACTCCCTTAAAGACACGGCCAGGTTCTCCTTTCATCATCAACAGATTTCCTTTGTGTCTCTCAGTTAGCTTCCTTTAAGTTGCACCACTGGTTTATGCTAGAATTGTGGAGAAATCTTGCTCCCAGGCAGCTGAGGAAATGCCTACCTTTTCCTCATTTTTTATGTCTTTTGTTATTTCTCGTATGAACTGCTATCATAAATATTTAGATGGAAAGGGCTAATAGGAAAATTGTATGGTTTCTAAGTTCAATGAGCCATTAAATAGGTTCTAATAATCTCAATAAAAGTTTGGAATATTTAATAATGAAAAGCAGACATATAGGTTACTTGATTGCTACCAGACTCTCAGTAAATATTATCGGTGGCTCATACACTGTGGGTTCCTCAAACACCCTCAAAGAAGAGCCTCTGGGGATGGGGGAGGGAATCAACAAAATCATGTATAAACAAACTGTTGTTCAAGAGAACACAGCTTATTTTTTTGGAAAATGCTGCTCACCACATGCTTTTTATCATCACTGTGGAAGGTTTAGAGGTTTTCCAATAAGCAATTAGAGACCTAATTGGACTTTGCACTTACAAACATCATGGGTTTCAGTGTCCTTTTCTAGAACTGACGCTTTCACAAATCTGAAATTTGAGATGTAGAGTCACCTTCTCCAAGGCAAAGCACCCTCCCTCTAAGAGACCAGGGAACATATTTGTTTATTCAAATTACACCAGGGCACAGAGCCAGGTGGGAAACTTTGATTAGCAGGATCTCCCTCTGGATCCCTTCTCTTCTTTGACTATATAGTGAATTTAGGAAATGCTTGATTGGGTAATTGAAAATTAAGTAAAATTAGAGTTCTAGTGTACACTGCAGGTCTCCCTATTTGGTCTATGCAGTGCAAAAAATGAAATGTTTATTGCGCCGAGCTGTGTTTCTGCAAAAAATTTCCTTGAACAAATGTGGATGTGTTCCATGCTTTGATCTCTGAGATACAGGCTAAATTTGCCGAAACATTTTTGTAACTGGCAGTCTACTTATGTCCTTGCTGTATGCTTGATCTTGTGGCCTCTGAAAGGCGGCAGCAAAATGCCTTCAACTATAGAGACCCCCTGTGCTGGTTGCAAGTTCTCTAGAGGTCCCTTTCCAAAAGGCAGGACCACGTCTGTCCATCTTTACAGCCATTTACGATATTTGATGAGATAGATCAGACCTTCAGGTGGTACAGCTGCAGGAAGCAATAAACTAATTATACATTCTCCTACTTTGTGTTAACTAGATAAGAGGTACTCACGTGAGCTGTGCTGTGCAGCTTTTATGTTTGCACTGGAGGAAGCGAGAGGGCAGGGAAAGGAGAGATGCTTTATCTGCTGTACGCCTTCCTTGCCCTTATCTCCTTGTGAAAGTGATAGATGAAGTTACTACGGCTGTAATCCCTGCTGAGTGAACAGAAAAAATAATGAACGCTGTTTCCAAAACATTTGCAGCAGGGTTGCATAATCTTCCTACGATTTGCAGAGCTCTCGCAGGCTCCACCTGGCCCACTGTGTGCACAGCTGGAGTTCTTCTTGGAGCTCTGGCCATGCCCACCTGGATTTTCTCTGATTTAGCAGGTGGCACCTGCCACTAAGCAACATTGCTCCTATGTTTTTTGACTTACTGGGTATGGATGCAGTATATACACCTTGTGTAGGGTGGGACAATTATCCATCTGAAGATGTTAATTTTTTGGAGTTCATATGTCATGTCAGCATTAACCAGCTGGTGAGCTAGGTCTCCTGTTCCTCTGAAGACTATTTGTTTAATTGTGTCTTGGTGTTTTCTATATGTGATGAATTTGTCCTCCATCCATTTTAAACATATTACATTAGCTATTCATATGTGGGAACTGATTCTTGGTTGTGCCTTACATAGTTTAAGAGGACTCAGGGGCACAAAACTTGTAGAAGTCACCTTGATAATAACTAAGCTTGCATTTCGTTACATGTGTACACATGTGTAACTGGGTACCTCTTGCATTTTTTTAAGAAGCATAAGCACTGCCACTGAAGTCAATGATGGACATCCAAACCTGTTGATCAACTTAAAATAGGTAAAAAAAAAAAAATCAAGCCCATTCTGACCTTATTTACAGTCATTTAACTTCAGTGACCTTAGTGAAAGTACACTGCTAGAGAGAACAACTAGGATTAGATTAACTAGTAGGATACATTGCCCTTTCAGACTGATTGGGATTCTTTACAAATGGTGAGTCCTATATCTACATAATGTTTACAGTACATTTAGGCACTTGTCAAGGATTCTGATATGTGCAGGAAGTCTTTCATGCTTGCACGAAATTTCATTAACAACAGCAGGGACCAATCCAGTCAGCAAGACCCATGCGCACCCAGCTGAAGGGCAGTGGCATATATATATATATACACGTGTGTGTGTACATATTTATATATAAACCTCAGGCATTAGTCACAAATATGCTTTGCTTCCAGGTCGGAGACAGCTGCTTTCATACCTCGTGCTGCAGAAGTTCAAGATAACTCTGAGTCTCTTATCAAGCCAATGGCACTGAGATAGTATGTGGGGGGGGCAGACAGAAATTATACGTCTGGAGTTTCTCCAGAGCCACTGAATCACATGCTTGATTTTTTCTACAAGCGTTTGGGATCTTTGGTAACTTGTGCCATTAAAGCTGTAGTCACTATTAGAATGGTGCTCGCTTTTCAGAGCCAACTATGAAATAAATGAAAGGTTGCTTTTTTTGGCCTTTAACATCTACATGGCTGGAAATTAATGTGAGGCTGATTGACCTTCTATTTGCCAGTTCCACTTTCTCTATGATGGAGGGCATCAGTGACTATACTTTCTCATTTCTTTCAGGGTAAAAAATCTGTCTTCCAGACCTGCTTTGGATCAGTCAAAGGGGAAAAAAAAGAAAAACCAGCGCTGAACTCTCGTATGGTGGTTAACCAACAGACAAATGAGGTGGTCACTGTCCTCTGTACCCTCCTTTAATCAGCTGGTGGTGGAGATCTAAAATTCTTCCATATCATGGTAACAAACAGAAAAACGTAACAAAAAAAGGAGCATATTTTCTGTGCCAATGTGCAAACATTGCAGGTATACAAAGGTCCGACTCGCTTGCAAAGCCTCTGCCACTCCAGCGGCAGTTCAGCAAAGCAGGGCTATTAGCAGTAAGTGCAGCACGTGTATACCCATGCATGTCTCTGGAGTCCTCTGTATGGGCTGCCAAGGTCTTTTCCTTGCAACACCTCTTGTTCTCTAGCTATAATAATAGCCTCATTGCGTAGCTTTAGCTGGCACCTTGCTCATGACTGTTAGGCAGGGTACTGCTTGAAATGAGATACAGCAGGCTAGCTTTCAAAGAGTGAATGCTGAGCCTGCAATTACGAATTCAAGTCTGCAAAACCACAGATGCAGCATGGTTAGAATGGTTTCTCAGAGGTGTGCTGCAGCAGAGCATGACCAGGTGTGATGACTGATGTGTTGGGCAGACAAATTCATATCTCTGGCTCTTCATTTGTGTTCTCAGGCTGTGATCAAACATGTTATTCCAGATAGAATTGAGCCATGGTTAGAGGTTATTGTCCCCATCTGCTTGTCATGACCATCCTCACTGCTCTGGGTACTCCCATCCCCTTACCTCCTGAAATAACTGCTTATGTAGTGTCTTCCTGCCCTGAGCTGCCCTCCCCTCCCCCTCCAATGATGCAGGCATAAATATAATGATATAAACAACATTTATTTATTTATCTATCGATTGATTGATTAATTGATTTTCTGATCCAGGTGATTTTGGAAGAGGCAGCTTAAGACTGGGCTACACCAGTGGGCTGGTGAAATGGAATGCACCAATTAGTGTCACAAAGTGAAGACAGCCTCACTTTTGCCTCTCATGTGGACAAACAGTCCTCTTGTGTCTCTGGTACTAGGCTTAGGTGCTTGCCACATCCATACGTGATCTCTTTGCTTAGTGAATATGCTGAATCACCTTTTCAGAAGGGTTAGGTGAGCACCAGAACTGGTAGAGGAAGGGACTGGACTGTGCAGTTGGATCAGGGAGAAAGAGAAAGGAGCACAATCATTTGCTGACAGCACATGACTACAGATGTGAACATATGAGGCAACTCTGGGGTGTGCAGCAAGCAACGTGTATAGCTGCACTGCTAGATCTGGGGGGTTGGTAACTTTAGGGTATCAGAAGAGACTGATGATGAGTTGACAACCCTCCCATTACAGCTAGTGGATTCCCAGCTTCTTATTAAAAGGGTTCAGTGAGATAGATGTCTCTAAATGCAGCTTTTTGAGAATTTAATCAGGAATTTGTGGCTTCTCCAGGTTACAGCTGGAAAAATCACCTGCATTTTGAAGCATGTGAAGGATGTTGTCATACCAATTGGCATCTCAGCCCCACCCAGCCACTTGCTCACTCCTCTAGTGGAATGGAACAGAGAATCAGAAGGATGAAAGTGAGGAAGTTCATAGGTTGAGATAAAGACAATTTAATAGGTAAAGCAAAAGCTGCATGCAAAAGCAAAGTCAAACAAAGAATTCGTTCCCCGCTTCACATGGGCAGGCAGGCATTCAGCCACCTCCAGGAAGGCAGGGATCCATCACAGGTGACAGTCATTTGGGAAGAGAAAAAGCTGTAACTAGAAATGTCCTCCCATTCCTTCCTCTTCCCCCAGTTTTATATGCTGAGCATGACGTCATACAGTCTGGAATATCCCTTTGTTCAGCTGGAGTCAGCTGTCCCAGCTGTGTCTTCTCCCAGCTTCTCATGCATCCTCAGCCTCCTCACTGGTGGGGTGATGTGAGGAACAGCAAAGACCTTGACTCTGTGTAAGCACTGCTCAGCAATAAAGAAAAGATCCCTGTGTTATTAGCACTCTTTCAAGCACAAATCCAACACATTGCAGCACATACTAGCTACTATGAAGAAAATTAACTGTATCCCAGCCAGAAGCAGTGCAGACATATTTGATGAAAGCTCTTTCTTGGTTAGAAGGATAGTTCAACAGTGCCAGTTTCTTTGAGGGTCTGGTGGGATCCTGGTGGGATAAGGAAATGCAGTTACTACTGATGCTTGCTGGCATCCTCTCCCCAAGCTGGGTCAGAGTGGCTTGGCAGGCAGTTGATCCACTGAATTTCAAATATGAACTGCCCACAAGCTGTGATGAGCATGAAAGGCAGGAGCAGTAACCATGGGATTTAACTGAAGTATTTGGATTTGTTTGCCTACTTATGCCCTGTGTCTGCAGGCTCCCCAGGCTCCTAGGGGAGAATAGAAAGCTGGCCTGTGACCAGTGCAAAACAGGGCAGATGTGCATCCATGGGCCACTGAGGGACAGATAAATACCTTTGCTGTTCTAGCTTATAAATGGGCAAATGAGAAGACTAAGCTCTGATTTCCCTTGATTTTCAGCTCAGGCATGTCTTTGTAACCCAGTCTGCTCCTATTTATACAGATAAGTGCCAGCTCAGCAGTGATAAACAGTATGATTTCCCACTCTTACCGGTGCTTAAGCTGGCCCATTTTGTTACAAGTGAGTAGGTCATTAACTCACCAGCTCCAAACAGGACTAAGAAGGAATTAAATGCTGTGGGGAATATCAGTTCAGTGGCATTTTAACGTGCTCTGTTCCTCAGGGCAAGTTCCATAAGCCTCTTGGTTGTAGCCAGTGACCTGTTCAAATAAATCCTGACCCTGGGCACTTCATTGATGAATGCACTTTGCAATTTCACTCAGTCTTTCAGTCAGACTTTTCAATCACCTCCCATGTAGTCACATCCTTTGTAGGAACTGAGAGCTACGGTAGCTATAAAACATGAGGAGTAATGGAGCTCATCTCTAATTGCAATGCACATCTCAGATTATATGTTGGATCATCCAGTGTATTAGAGGCTGTTCCCTCCCCTTGTGTTGTTATTGCAGAGGTTGCACCACGGATTTGCAAATTCCCCAAATAATAAGAGCCTTCTGGTGGAAAGACCTGGGCTGGACAAGCAAGAATTCTGAGAAACCTGACATCCCAAATACCCCATCTACCACACAAAACAGGGTGTGTCTGAGCCCAGAGGATCTCCGCAGTGGGAGCTGCTGGTAAGATGGTCCTGTTTCCCAGCACAGCCAGCATGAAATAGTCTGTGGGATCCCTTCAGCTCTGTTATGAAGGATTTGGGGTTTTGCTGATCCCTGCCTGAGATCACTGCCTATGAGCCAGCCTGGTGGGGAACATGCTTGGCCCTGGCAACTCCACCACAGGACAGAGCTGCCAATGCAGCAGTAACCCCAAACCTGACAGCCCAGAGAGTGATGTGGCTCAAGCTCATGGCTCAGCTCTATGCCTGCTCTGCTCTTTTGGGAGAGGTGGGTGGCCAGAGCCCAGCAGCAGAGCAATCCCCATCTAACAGTCTCCGTGTTCCCCATTTTCCAGCCTTTCTCTCCCTTGAAGACTGTTGCTGGGCCAGATTGCCTCAAAAGGTCCTGATGACCCTCTCCCAGTTTCTCTGGCCTCTCCTCACCCTCTGCACTCTTGGGTGGAGGTCCGTGGCTCTGTGGACCATTGCACACACAACCCACAGCAAATGGTCTCTGAGCACAGTGGGGAAGGAGATCCAGCTCCTCACCTCTGTCAATTACATGTATCCGTTTCAGGATTTCTTTTATACCACTTTTGTAATGCAAATGTGTTGAAATGAGCATGCAAGCTTCTTGCTTTTTGCAGCAAGACTTGACTTTTTTCATGGGTGCACGCTGAGGATTGTGTGTAGGAAAGCAGATGGGAGTCTGCTCATCTCATGCTTGGCTTTCACCAGCTTCTCTCCAGAGACACCCAAAATCTTGGCAAACAGGGGCTTTATGAAGGCTTGAAGGCATGTGAAAACGTACAAAACAGGGATTGTGGAGAGGTGAACCTAATTTTTGGCCTTGGGTTCAGTGTGCCCATCTGTGAAGTGGGTCTAAGGAGGCTACAAGAGGGTGCCACCAGCTTGGCTTGTTCCCACTTTCACAGCTAGCTGGTAGGAGATTTTGGGAGATCCCTTTGTCTAGTGAAAGGTCAGGCTATCTCCATCTCTGTAGGTTAAGATGCACATGGACTCAACTGCAGCAGAGTTTGGAAGGTTATCTATAGTAGTGACAGTCTTCAGCTGGCAACAGTCCTCTTCAAAATGATTGTCTCTCCATGGCATATCATTTTGCTCTTTCTTAACAGTGACGTAGTCATGGCTGGTGTGATGCTTGCAAACTAATTTGTGTCCCTGACTTAAAAACATCAGGGAAGCATTAGATAATGAAGACTAAGCAGCCTCCATGCCTCCTCTGGGTGGGTGAAAAAGAGACCCTTGTGTTTCCTCACACTATGATCAGTGCCATTCAGAGAGTTTTAATGAGTTACACAGAAAGAGTTAGGAGCAAAAACAAGTCAAAAAGGCAATCCTTGCTTTCTTGTGAAGCAGAGCCATAACAACCCCTTGTATCTAGATAGTCAGGACTGGAAAAGCAAATGGCCTCACCCATAATTTATGGCTCGCTGTATAGCCACAGAAGCTTTGCCGCTTGCAAATACGACCCTTAGTGGGTTATTAACCTGAGTCTCTTGAGGCTCACGTTAACACAATCATCCTCCTGTTAATTAATTAGCTGAAATATGCATGCCTTCTTCTGATGCTAGCTTGCAAAGGGTAACATGAATTTTGATTATACTTAATCCCATGTGAAATACAACAGACGCTCACACTATGTAAATACTGATGGGCAGCTTAGAAACCTTTGTGATCCAACAGAATCTGATTACAAGCGCTGGTGTTAGGCAATCTGTGAAAATATTTCGACACTGAGCTGCCATGGTATTAAAAATAAAGTGGTGTTTGTTTCATTGTAGGCTTGGTTTTGGCAGGAGGGGAGGGAGTTTTAATACTAATGCCAGTCAACAGTCATTTTACCGAGGCATTATCAATACGCTTTTCGAACTTTCTTTGTTAAAGAGATATAAATTTATTTGCGCCCAGAAGCTTGCGATCTACAAAGCTGCTATAAAGCTTTGGCAGTGAATAGCTGACTTCGAATGTCCTGTTACACACCTTTCCCAAACATTTGATACGCAGCAGGTGAATGTGAAAAGCTTATCAGTCCAACCCAGTGTTATTTCCTGTCATAACTTTGCACAACAAAGGAGGTTTCTGTCCTCGCCGAGCTTTAGTGTTGTGATATGTACTGAGGTTCCTTCAGAGAAACCTCTTTAATCCTTGGGAAGCTGAAATCACAGAGAAGGGGACAGAGATACTGCTCCTGCTAACTGAAATTTTATCAGCACCCCGCTGCACCAAAGTGTGTGGGTGCGACATGGGAGGCAGCTGCGGTGATGGAGGGATGCTCACCCAGGCTTCTGCTTCAGCGGAATAAAAAAAGCCAGGGCCATATTTCCAGTGTTGCATTTCAATATCCTAGTGCAATAAAAGAGGAAACAGAAGAAAAGGCTAGGATTTATATATTTAAACTTATTGGATTAGGAAGTATTTTATGACATCTTAGGGAGAGATCTCATGGAGAGCGTTGAGATAATTTTGCTTTTTTAAGGACGAGAAAGGGATGATGCATTGACCACTGTGCCACTAGAGTAATTTTCTGCCTTACAAAACTGCTCAATTTTCACAGCGTAGGCAGTTGGGCTCCATAATGTCCTGTGCATTTGACATCGGCACAGCAAGGAGGAACAAACTTGTCCGCATGAAGAGGACTTGAAATCTGCTGCTTTTTCAAGAATGGCTCACGCAGAAAGAGGTGTGGACTTTGTGAGTTTTCATGCCAGTGGAAATGCTCTTGCTGAGCTTGGCAGCCTTCAGATCTGCCCTATTACCTGTCTGACATGCTACTAGGGGTGACAGAAGGAGGTCTGCTCCTCCTCTTCCCCACCAGCCCCATCTGATGAGGGGGGAGCACAGCATTGTGCCCAACCCCACATTTGACCAGAGCCTGGGAGGAGATGGTGAGTAGGTCCTCACCCCACCTCAAATGAATGAGTAGCAGCACCAGCCAGCGTGTCAAGTACTAGTCCATACACATTAATCCTTGGCTGCTCTGTGTCTGAAGTGGTGTGGTTCCTGCCCCCAGGAGCTGAGAGTGCTGAGACCCTGATCCTGCCTCATGCAGGCTGAGGCCTCCTTCATCAGAGGGGAAAAAGGCTGGGGAGCCCAGTGTCCATGGGCCTGGCACAGTGTGCGCATTGCTTTGGTTGTGCTGGAGGAAAAGAGACGTAAAAACAAGGGAAACAGACCCTCTGCAGATGCCTTACAAATGGAGTGTCAACCAAAATAAAACCACTCAATGTTCGTGAACATAAAACATGAAATTAAAAAAGTACATTTCTTTAAAATGCCAAGGGCTTGAGGTCAGTCACCTTTGCCGCTAATTAAGGAAAATCTGACTGTAGGTAGGGTCTGTAAGAAGTAGTCTGTGTATGTGAGCACACATATGTCCATACATGCACACACAACCGTGCACTCCAACTGTCTTTGAGAAGGGGTGCCTTTTGCAGGTGCAGAAGGAAGCGTGATCTGCAAGGGATTTAATTCTTTCAAGTAACATCAATGAGAGAATGTGTGCTAAATGGAGGTTTGTCTACATACACAAATTGTTCCAATTTAACTAAATTGGTTTCCAAATTAATTTAGTTAAATCAGTGTAACCCCCTTAGTAGCTAACATTGATTCAGCTTAATTGAGTTTGTTCCCAAATTAAGCTAAATCAGCATAAACGGCTCATCAACCAATTTGAGCATTAAGATCTGGCAATTTCTATGTGTAAGCTAGGCCTGGGTGAGTTGGGGGTATATCCTGGTAGTCCCAGTGTGCCCCATATGCTCCGATGGTGCAGAGACCAGGAAGTGCTCCTCCATCTGCTTGATGGAGGTGACATGGGGATGGCCACCTCGAGGAAGATGGCATCAGCAGTTTGACTTCCTCTTGGCTGTAAACAAGGCTCTTGATGGTTGACTTGATAACTTCACTAGAGGCCAGTTTCATGTGGGAGTTTCTTCCACAATGATTATGTGTCATGTGAATGACAAAAGTATTTATTGCAAGCTATCAGTAGCGGATTTACATCAGACCAGCACGGTCACAGCTTAAAATACTCCAAACCCACTTTCTTTTGAGGAGAAAGCAGCACAAATTCCCTTCTTTTTCTTTTGATCTAGAAAGTCAGTCTCTTAAAATTGTGGGACAACAATATCTCCCTTATATTCAAGGAATCATAAAGCATAGCTTAAAAAAAGAGATGCAAAGTGCAGACAAAGTTGGCTTTTCACTGTGTTATTTCCTCCAGAAGTTTTTCTTGGATATTGCCCTGGTATATATTAATAATGGGACAATATTTCTTTATGGGGCATATAATTCAATTAAACATATTAACGAGACAGTCGCTTTAAAACAAATATATTCTTCACATCCACTGTCAGAAAAGAAAATGTTTTGCTTTTCAGATGAATCTGATATGTGTTAGCCAGAATTTGACTGTTAACCAACGTAACATAAAAGCTACCGTAAATGGTGCTGGAAAACCAAGAAGAAAATGTCCCTTCTTATTCCTTTAGAAATATTGATTCATTATGTTGGCTTTAAGACGGAGTATTGCAATTCAGCAGATAGGGTAAGTGGATGAGTCTGTAACAGGTTATGCTTCAAATGAGTATTCCCACTTCCATCCCTTTTTTTTTTTTTTTAAGAAAAGTAGAATTTCTGTCTGACAGGTCAGACTGGAAGTGAAAGAAAAGATCGGTGAAGGGGGACTCAGCTCTTCTTTTACACCAAAGGCTTCCTGGTCTTTTATAGCAGGAAAATCTTTAAGGCTTTGAGGACTTCAAGAGATCCTGAAGGCAGGACAGCAGCAAAACTGCCTCTTCAAGGGCCCCCTGAAAGATTTCACGTCAGGCACGTGTTGTGGACAACAGAAGGTCCTTGTTTAGTAATGAATAAAAGGCCAGCAGTTTTGCTTCTCTGCAGCCAGATTTTTAAGCCATAATTGGATCTTGTAACACTGCCAAGGTAAAGGCAGAGGGCCACGACAGGGAAGCCTGACACTGCAAGTGAACTGAAACTAAATATAGTTCTCATGCAGTTTAAAAAAACACACATCAAAGCCCAGAGCACCCGGCCCCATCCGAGACTGTTGCAGTGGAACAAAATGAGAAAACGACGATGATAACATATGTATTTTACTGCAGAGCTACAGGCAGGCAAATGAAATAATCTGAGAGCAGCTTTGGCTGGTTGTGATTAAAGATCATTACGTGCCAAGAAATCTGAGACAGAATCCCAGCCCTGGCTAACAAGGGAGCTGCCGGGCAGAGGCAGCTGGGGTGAGCCCTGCGTGGGTGCCAGGGCGGTGGGGTTCTGAGCACAGCCAGGCTCATCAGGAAGCTGGAGTGTAAGTCTCTACTGGTAGATCACAATGACTTGGGGCTGCATGGTGAGATTGTACCTGTCCATCCACAGGAACAGACCTGTTTCATGCAGGCAGTTGCAATTGGTGTGTATCTGAAAAACAGTCGCTCCTTTCCAAGGGACAGTGATTTCTCCTGCCATGCATGAGCCTCCTTGGGGGCTGCAGTAGCAGCCCTGAGATGGAGTGGGTCTTGCTGCCCTATCAGTGATTTGTTTGGGTGTGGTGGGTATTTGGTAAGGCATTGGAAAGCACAAAACGTCTTTAGCAAACTCAGGTGGTGTTTGCAAAAGGCAGAGTGCTTTGAATAAGGACTCAGTTATCTTGGTTAACATTCACTAATGATCTAAGATCCCAGAGGAGGACTGCTGATGGATAAGAACAGATGGGAGCGACAGTCAGGGAAAGGACTATTTTTTGCCTTAGGTTAAGAGGCTGGACTAGTTAACATGCTGATATTTCTTCTAGCTCTACAAATTGCAGTGTTTGGACAACAATTGTCACACCCTTCTAGGCCAGATTTATTTATAATTGGGAATTTAGTCAGCACCATCAGCCAGATCAGGAGTTATCTGTCAAACTGGAGTCTGAGTTGAGGCTCAGATAACCCTTCCCCTCACTCAGATGGCATACCTTTCTCAGTTTGGTATGTACCACAAAAGTGGAAACAAAAGAAAAATGGAAATTAACGTCCTAGATATTTTCCAGCGTGGGAAAGCAAAACCATCAGAAGTGGGAAGCTTTCACAGTGTTTTGCATTCAAATTGCACCTTTTATCCTAAGAGATCAAGTACTTCACAGGTAGCTACAATGAGCACCCCTCTCCATTCAAGATAGTCCTGGGGTGGAGAACAGGAGAGGAAGATTAAATAGGGCTAAAGACACAGGGGCAAAAATACTCACAGGAAAAGAGAGTATTCATAAACATGCATTAAAACAATTGCATCTAGAAACCCTATGGAAGGTACAGGCTGTGTGGATCCCCTTAATCTATTGAAGTGGAGGCCAGGAACGAATTTAATCCAGTGGGAACTGCTGTAGATAGTTTCCCTGCTACTAAGGCTTCCAAACCCTCTTCCAAAAGATGCAGTAGATTTCTATTGCACATGAAATGCCTGTCTAGCCAGAAGGATTTGCACGCTTGACTTCTGAAGAGAAACATTAAGGAAACAGAGTTTCATGAAGAAAGCATCTGTTGGCTTTCGTTCTTCCCTTTCATGGGAAAAAAATGTGTTATGAAAAAAATGAGGTTTTCCTCATATGGTCAATGAGGAGCTACTGCCCTTTAGCCCACTCCTTCCCTCTAATATACAAGGGGTTTCCACAGCCATGCTGCTGTAAACTCAGTTGGTGTTTAACTCAGGACAAAGTCTGTATGTGGGGATCTGTCCAAGAAATGATACAGCAGCATTATCTATCTGTTGCAACACAGGATTTCCATCTTTTTCCTTTTTTTTTTTTTTTTGTCTCTGTGTCTGTATGGCTTCCATTTATCCTACACGCAGGGTTTTTTTGAGAGCAAGCCCTCCCTACACCTTTTCATGTCTTACCCAATACACTTTGTACTATCTAAGTCTATTAAACTTTTATCCATTTTAGTCCTAGGGAAAAAAAAAGAAAAGCGATAACACGTAGCAGCAGATCTCTAAGCCTTAATGACAGTCTGATGGGGCACTCCATGGACATGCAGAATGGTGTGGAAGGAAGTCATTTGTCCAGGAGGTACAAGGGAGCAGAAAGGAGGCACTGGGCACCAAATTCTGGTGTTTGGGAAGAAACAGGAGAAACGCTAGTTGAATGTTCTGGTAAAGGAAGAAAACCAGAGACAATTAACAGGGGCTTTAAATCTGATGTTGATCTACTCATTAAGATAGGCAGTGGATACTTCTGAGCAACAGGAAGACATATTTGTAGGACAGCTCATTTTAGTAGTAAGACATGATAATTGCTTTGATACCTCCACCAAAAGCAACACAGTTAGATATAGATGGGCTGTTATATTCCTGGATGTGATGAAGATGATGCTGTTTCAGCAAGTAGGAGGAAATGGGCAGGGGAGCAGCTACTTTAAAGCTGTTTCTGACTAACAGAGAAGGACAGCCCGAGAATCTGAAGGTTGGGTGTTAATTTGAATGAAAGTGAGCATGAAATGATAAAGTTCATTATTGTAAGGGGAATAGCTAGGCCAGCAGAATATGGATAATGACTCCAAAAAAGTAGACTTCGGCAAACTTGGGGAACTGGTAAGAAAGGTCTTTGAGGAAAACAATCTCAGGGATAAAAGAATGCAGGAAAGCTGGCAGTTACTAAGCCTATTTTAAAGGCAAATTCCACTGATGCAGAAGACAGATTGGAAACAGAGTGAGAGACCTGTGTAATTGTCTCTGGAGCTCTTCAAAGACCTGAAAATGAACAAAACCTGACAAATGGAGAGTGTAGAGACCCCAAGCAGAGTTTCCACTTGTTTTC
>NW_009715274.1:16837-24372 GCF_000703405.1 Apaloderma vittatum
TACCAGAGCCAAAGTTAGAAAGAGCACAGTCCGGAGACCAGCTTGTGCTGAGTGCTACAGCAGAAGGAGCTGCCATGAGGTGTTATGTGTTTTATGCGAGAGTGTACTGCGTGAGCGAGAAGTTGGTGAGTTTATGCATGGGGTGAAAGGAGGTACAAACAACCTGAAGATGCTGTGATGCTGCAGCATCCAGAGACCAGAAGGAGCACTTTGTGAGATTGTCAGAGCACTTCAGCTTTTGTTGGTCTAGTGAGATGGTGAGTTTTGTCTTCCCCTTTATCTTTTCTGCCCCAGCTTTTGCCTTTCAAAGAGCCAATACGTTAAAAGAGGCCCTTCATGTAAATTGGAGATAGAAAGGTGATTTCCCATATTTGATGCAGTTACGAGAGCCAGGTCAGTAGAAGAAACTGATTTGCAGACTCAATCTGTTAAAAATCCCTGGGTTTTGGAGGAAGAAGTGACTGTGCAGCACTGCACACTGGGACAAGCCAGAGATATTTATCACTGTCTCCTATCTCTGAGGTGGCACAGAAATTGCAGTAGCTCTGCAGTTGCCTTTGCCCAAGAAACACCAAGAGATCACTGCTGCATGACTTATGTGGGATGAAGACATGAGGCCGTAGCTGGTGGGCAGCAAGCTGAGGTTTCCTGAGAGCGAGTCACTGCAGGAGCTCTGGGATGCAGGGCTGAGCAGCAAGATCTTGCAGAGGGACTGTGACAGGCTGGGGGATGGGGAGGAAAGGCTTTTCCAGGATCGGGTGAGGCACTCTCTGCCACCTGAGTTACCAGCCAGAGCAGTTGCACCTGCTGTCCCTTCTCTCTCTGACCCTATGGCTGAGAAAGGCAGCTTTCTGCCGTTCTCCCTTCATCTTCCCTGGGCATGAAACATTTGAAGAACCCTATCAGTTCAGAAGAAGGAGGTCTTTTTGCTCTTTATCCCCACCCCAGTACCCTGCTGGGGGCCTCCTGCCCTGGCAGCATGATGGGAAATGCCACTGTGGCATATCCACTGTGGGGCACTGGGTGGGTCCACCTGTGCTTTAATTATAGATATTATTAATGCTGCTGTGCTCAAAGCTCTGCTCAAACTGGAGGGGGGCATTGCAGCTCCATAAAGAGCAGTCAGAGCTGGCTGAGATGGTGGACCCCAACCTTCATGGGTCTGTGGGGTTATCCTGCACTGAGCCCTCCCAGTGGGGACAGGGACCTGTCAGAGCGTATAGGGCTGTTAGAGGAAATACCCAGGGATGAAGGGAGCCTAAACTCACCCTTCTGCTACCATCAGACTTGTGCTTCCAGCTGGTGTTTCACGTTCCAGGATCAACTGCTTAATTGCTAATGAATTTGCCTGATGAAGCAGAAACAGGGAAGGGAAGACAAGTCACAGCCATATGCATATACATGGGGAATCAAGACTGTCAGGTGAGGTGCCAAAGTGAAAAGGAGGCAAAGGGAAGGATGAGTAAGAAAGGCCAAGCTAACACTGGCCGTTGGAGGAAGGGTGGGGTAGGTCACACTGCAAACTGGGACTGAGTCTGGGATTTACAGCCAGCCATACTATCTTTCCACACATTAAATTTCCACATCTGGCAGAGCAAAACCCTTTTTCCAGGCTACAGCCCTCAGGAATCTGTTGAGAAATTCTTAGGTCTTTCTGAATAAGAATTTGCACCAGGAATTAAATCCATAGAGGCATAAGTACCACGGAGGCATAAGCATGGTCATCCTACTGTACAATTTTCCTTCTGGATATCTCGTGGAGGAGTAGAATTGTCTTCATTTCTTATGCTTTGCAAGTTGCATATGACATTATGCCATTGTATTAACAAGTGTTAAATGATAATAAGCTATTTATTCAGTACCTGCACTACCTTGATTCTTGGCTGATTTCCACCTGGCCTTCAGGAGAGCTCTGTACTGATCAAGGGGTGTGTGTTCTGCTAGCTTTACAGTACAGATTGCTCATTTTCAGGCCAGCAGACCTCAGAGCTCTTTGAAGCTGAGACTAATATGCTTGACTTCAGGGTGTTAAAAATATGCTGTTAAGAAAATGTTTCCTGTATGCTAACAAACAATTATTTTCCTCTCAGGGATGTTCCTTCCTTGGCAAGCAAGCTAAGGGCTTAAGAATGTACACAGTCAATAATCACTGAAAACTTTAAATGCCTATGGTCCATCATTATGTGAATAGCAATTTCCTATGTATACTAGCTGCTGAGAAATATGTTTCTAGCAATAGTTGCAGGGGTGAAAGACTTGAATGTCCAAACCCAGAAGGCTCTGACCTCTGTAGGCAAACACAGAAAGTTCTAGTAAGCCAGTAAAATGTCACCTATGTGGACAAGAGCAAATGGATATTGGAAATTCCTGTGGGCTACCTCCCAGCCTGCCATTTGTAGCATGCAGGGGAAGACAGCAAGTAGAGGAGCAGCTCCAAGCCCTGTCAGGGCTGAGGGTTTGAGAGGGCTGGGGCACTTCCAGCAGCAGCAGGCAGAACCACTGCCACTGCCACCTCTTCAGGCAAGACTTTTGATCCTCATCTACTGATGAGCAGGTAATAAGTTTGGACAAAACCTTGAGTAAATCACTCTGAAAGCTTATGAATAAAATTTCTGTGGAGGTTCAGGGCAGGAGCTCTGACAAATTTTGCAGAACCTAGTTATACTAAAAATGGATTGTTTCACTCGATTGCAGCAAAGTTCATTTTTATTTCTTTTTGATAAGATTGAGCCCCAATCTCTACATTAATTTGCATTGCTGTTTCCTATGCCTAGTGGTATGCTTAATGTATCCTATTTGTTTTCACTTGATCAGCTAGTATTAATGCCAGTAGAATTAAAATTCACAAAGGCTTCTGTTATTGAATTTCAATTGAAATCTTTTAAGCAGACATAATAAGAACTTGTCAGTGTGTGTTAAACAGTTTTGCTTGTTATGGCTTCAAATGGAATAAACGACTGATGCAAATCCCTCAAGCTGACAAAATTTATGACTTCTACATCAAGAGAAGACAAGGATTGTGCAATGCCTTGGTGAATGCAAAACTTTTCCTTGAGACAAAGGCCATCTAAATAGAGGAACCTTTTCAGGTTTTATGGTGATGGCAGCATGTTGGCAGTGAGTGCACAGATTAAACATTTGCTAAAAGCAAAAAATCCAGCAAGTGATAATTTGCTACACACTTTGAATAATGAAGGCTTCAAGTTTGAAATGCTCTGTGTATTTTCTTTGTGTTTTGAGGGTTGCGGTCAGACATTTTCCAATTGTCTTGGAGTCATGAAAAAGTCTGTAACTCAAGACCCTTTCTTTATTTAGATCACGAGTACTTAATGCACAAGTTATAGGATTAACTGCTTTAGTGCACAAATAAGAAAGTTTCCTAGTGTTTTGTGAGATATGCAGTTAGGAGAAGCAAAGTGTCTCACACTTTTTGCTACATCTGTACTCTGTGCTTTGCATAGCCATTGGTATAAAAGATTATCATAGGATGCAGGACTTCCCAACTGTCCAGAGACCATCTCCAAGTCTTTTGCTTAGCTGACAGCAGAGGATTTTAGACTAAAAATAAAGACCTGGAACAGGACACTTGGAGTCATCAAGTTCAAACTTTTGCAAGTGGAAGTAATGTTGAATTCTTTGTTTGTAATTCAAAAGTCAGGAGCTGCTCAAAACACTTCCTGACTCTATGATAAGGTACAAGCAATGAGTACAAAAGGCCAAAGTCTGAAGTTAGATCTTTTATTGTGTATCTGTGAACCTGTGCAAGCCTTTTAATAAACAGTGCCTGTGTTACTATTTCATTGCTACACTTAGCCAATTCACATTTCTGAAGAATGCTTCACTCCTTAGTAGGATGTGTAGTGAAAAGGAATACATTTCTTGTAAGCTAAAAAGTGTAATGGCCAATGAGGCGCTTCACGCTCTGAAACATGTCATTATGAGTACTTACACTAAGGAGTAAGATTCTGCACCATTGTCCTGACTGTTTGTGACATCCCAGAGTGTTGAAGGTAGATTTGACTTTCAACACAAGACTGGTAGAATGACATAGTGTATAGGACATGCTCACAGAAAAATAAAACAGTTCCTAAACCTTCTACTTTTTTTAGGTTGACTTCTATTTTTCTCCTAACTATGATGAGTCTGAATGCTCCACATCTATGCTTACACTGTTGAATAGCCGCTTGTACAGAAGTGTCAGAACATCCAACCATGAGCCAAGGGGTCCTTTGGCTGGAGTGTTTCTTGAACATTGGGATTAATTTCTGATGTAGAAGGTACAATCTCTTTTCAATGTCAGTGCTTCCTCCATCTGACTCTGGTAGTTTAGTGCTGACATTCTTGAGTAGTGGCTCAGTAAATGGTTGCAGAATATTCATTTGGTCCTTGCAATAACCTCCATTTCTCTCTTCCTTGGCTTTTCTCTCTTTGACAGGTCTCCGTGCCCTGCCAGTAACGATGCCAAGTAGCATGAGAGAGAAGAGGGGGAAGATAGCAGCTCCTTCCCAAAGAGCTCTGCCAGTGACGTGCTGGTACTAGATGCAGTGAATGAGTTCAGGACTTCTGCTACTGAGCTGGTCAGCACAGAAGACAGACAAGAAGACCATTTCCTGCCAGACAAGAGAGTTTTTCTGAACTTAGCCATCTTAGCCTGTTATGCAACAACACCAACTGAATTACTATAATCTCACTAATGTAATAGCCACTTCTTGGCATAGCATGCCAGTGGTTCCAGCACTTACAAACTAACACAGCTAAACACACCAGACCTCTCTTCTCTGAGTGCTAATTTGTCATTTAACCTCAGGCTGGCTTTTCAGAGCTCTTCAAGGTCATGTTTTGCTCACACCTCAGTCTCTTCTTTACTCTAGCAGATAAGAAACATTTGATGGTGGAAAAACCTTCCCCATGTTGCAATAGTGCTGCTCATCTTACTGTCTAGCATGGGTCTCTGGTTTCCTTTCACTAGCCTGCCAGTCCTAGACTGTAGACTCTCTGGAGCTGAGTTCACTATGTTGTAAAAGTTCTGACTTCCACAATTAGACCAGTCCTGTTGTAAAAGACCTAGTCTGAAAGCTCTTACGGCATCAGCCACTTGGGTAAAATGATATTAAAAATTAATATAAAAGTAGATTTTTTTGAAATTGAGCGTAGATGGTAGACTTTTGTGTGGAAGGATTCAGCTGCTTGACCCCGCTGAGCAGCTGTAAATAGCTGTCAAGACGTAGTACACGGTGAAACAATCTCTTTCTGCATTTCAACTTGTATACCTTCAGATGAAATTTACATGTATTTGAGCCATTATTCTGGGACTGATGAAACATCTGAGCTTGAGACTGTCTAGTCTAGCTAACAAGATTAGAGTTAAGCATCTCTGACACTGCGAGAGAGAGATGCTGAGCATCCAGTGATGGACATGCAGCCTTCTAACTCTGGTCTTTCCTGACCCACCGGGCCTTTCATTTTAGATTTTCAGAGATGATCCAGTAACGGTCATATTTAGAATTTGTTTGACTTTTTCTTGTCTTCTGATCACCATGCAGTTAAAGAAATATCACTCAGCTTTGCCCTTCTCAGCCAATAGAAATTCTACAGGGATCTGATCCTGCTTATGCCTGTGTGAGTGTGAGTCAGAAGCAATTCCACTGAAGTTTGTGGACTTCCACCAGTATTAAAACTGTGTTACTGAAAGGAAAACTAGATCTTGAGATTGGAGAATTTTGCGCGTGATAACCAAAGCTTTGTCTAGACTAGGGATTTGTCCTGATTACTGCCACTGGCTGTCAGTCATTGGTGTAGCTGCACCAGTGTGACCCCTTGTATTGGTAGGTCATGGTGCTAGTGATGGTGGTAAGGTTTTGTCAGTTTTGGCCATGGATAATATTCTCTGTTGGATATGTTGGCTTTCTCCATTTCTCCATTTCTCCATGTGAGATCTGTTAGTGTTTAGTTGTCTGGGACTGGAACCTGACAAACACCCTTTATCTGTGAATACAGAGACAGGAGAAATTTTAAATTCCAACCTTTTACAGAAATTCTCAAACTCTTTCTAAATTGACATATGGGTCAAATGGAGAACACATGAAGGTGTTGATGGGGTCAAAAAGTGAATATTAACATAAGAAAAGGTTAGTTCTGTTATCTGAGTGGTATAGAATAAAAAATTTAGAAATTACAAGTTTATCGGCTGACCTAGCCCCTATCCCGATAATATATTAAGTCATCTTGCTATACAGTTTGCATTGCTTTGTCTAGTCTAGTTCTTAATGACTCAACTTATGGAGTCTGCACCACTTCCCCAGAGAGCACGTTTCTGCAGTCTGAACTGTTACAATATTTTTCCTGATACCCAGCCTACAATTTCATTTCATCCCAGTATTCTTAGCCTTCTCTTTCCCCTTAAGCCCACCTAAAAATTCCTCTTTTTTTTGATGTTTACACCTTTTGAAGTCTCATAGACATTTCTTTGCCTCTAGCTGTGCCCCATCTATATGTTCTTATATTTAGCCCATTGATGCTTTCCAATGAAATATTCTGGACTGTATAAATAAGAAACACATCATGTGTAAAACAAGCAGGGTCGCTTTTCTGCTCCACTTGGCACTGGTGAAAGCCACAGCTGGCTTAGTGAATTCAGTTTTGGATGCTGCTCTTCAAGAAAAGACACTGACAAATTGAAGAAAGCTCAAAGGAGAATAACAAAAATTATAAAAGATTTAGAAAATCGGACTTATGAGATGCAGCTGAGAGAGACAGGCATGTTCAGTCTGCATAGAAGACTGAAGGAAGACATAATAGCTGTCTGCAAATACATGAAATGATGTGATAAAGGGAACAGGGGCCAGTTATTCTCATTAGTCGGAGAAGAAAGAAGCAGCAGAAACTGATTTAAGCTGCAGAGAGGAAAATTCCGGCTACATATGTGGGAGATGTGTTTCAGCTATTCAAACAATTAGGCAATGGAACAAGCTGCTGTGAAAGGTTACAGAGTTAAAATGACTAGAGAGATTCCAAGCTAGACTCAACTGATGGGGCTAATGAAAAAAAATCCCACTACGGTTTTGGAAAGGTAACCAGATGGGCTGCTGCTGACAGACTCTCTCAAGCAATTATAATTTCATATTAGGGGTACCATGTACTCCAACACTAGAGCCCCAAAGAGATAGGTATGTGCTCAGAAATTGTCTTCTCTCCAGCTCTTCATTGTACTACAAAGAAGAGAAAGGAACAGCAATTAGTAGTGTTGCGGAGACATTGAGAAGATATGGAGATGGGGATGGGGGTACCTGAGTGCAGACAGTGAAAGAAAGTTTTGCTTCACATACAGACATTTGACAGCTTCAGTTCAAAGGCTGACTGGGCACCACACATCAGCTGAGTAAATAAGCTGAACTGAGAGGTGTAAGAAGAGTCCAGACTAGGACAATGGTAGGAAGAGTAGGAAGGCACTGCAGAGGGACCTAGACAGGCTGGGTCGATGGGCCGAGGCCAATGGGATGAAATCGAACAAGACCAAGTGCAGGGTCCTACACTTT
>NW_009715275.1:0-1830 GCF_000703405.1 Apaloderma vittatum
TCACCTGCACAGAGCTGCAGGATCTAGCACCCAGTTTGAATTCAGGTGTTCAGTAGAGGGATCTACACTGTGAAATGTTGGCTGTAACTCTACTGAACCTCTTAAAATTGTCTTTCGCCTGCAGGGCACTGGTGCTTCAGTCTCTCGTTGCTGAGGCCTCTGTTTCAGCGTGTCAGGGACCCGTGTTCCCCCAGGCACATGCTGGTGACAGCAGCAGCCACTGTACGTGCTAGGGGAAATGCATGTTCTGAGCCTCCCGTTCCCACCCCTAATATTTATTTTAATGTTTTGTTCTGACTTAAGACATTATTGCATAAATGCTCTACTGCTGCCCTACGGGGATGTTTTAAAGTGTTTTGATTCCTTTATGTTGTTTTCTTTTTATTCCATATGTCAAACAGAGCAACTGGGAGCGTAATACAGAGACTAGGAAGATGGAAAGGTCCCAGCGTCACCAGGATGCAACCCTCCCTGCAGCAGCAGGTGATTGAGGAGGTGAGTTTTGCCTGGAGAGTAGAAGCAGGAGTATTCTGGATTTTCAGTAAGAAATCTCAAGCAGAATTGTACTGACCAAGGCCTCATGCATACAGCAGAAATGTTGGTAGTAAATCACAATGTACGTTCAACGAGAATAGGCATCTAGCATCAGCCCCGTGTTTTACTTGGGCCATAATTTCCCAGTCCCACTCAAATCAAATCGAATTGTTCCCTTCTCTCAGTTTTCTCAGAGGAGAATTCGTAAAATCACTCAATAGTTGAGGTGGAAAGTGACCTCTGCAACACATCTGATCCAACCCTCCTGCTCAAGCAGGGCCACCTCGGGCTGGTTGCCTGGGACCATGTCCAGATGGCTTTTGAATATCTCCAAGGATGGAGACTCTGTCACCTCCCTGGGCAACCTGCGCCAGGGCTTGGTCACCCTCACAGTAAGAAAGTATTTCCTGATGTTCAGAGGGAACCTCCCATGTTTCAGTTTGTGCCCATTGCTTCTGGTCCTGTTACTGGACTGAAGCGAGGGCCTGATGGGAATTTACGAGCTAAAAAGCTTTTAACAAGCAGCAGCCATGAACTATGTAACAATTGCATTGTGAGGTGTATATGTAAGCACATTATAATCCTTTGAGCGGGAATTATCTCCGAGAGCAGAATGCAAGGCTACTATGAGATAAAGAGGCACAAGTTGCCTCAAGACTGCAGACCTTGTTTGTCGGAGAGGACAAGGGAGTAAAAGCTATAGTTCACCAATAGGATGTGGTGATGAAGAGTTCAGATATCTCTGAAGCCCACCAAGAGACTATAACGCACATGTAGGAGTGTGTGTGACATATGTAAATCATTTCTTGGAAGTATCATGATTATGTATGTATAACCTGCATATAAGCCATGCATCTGACTCTCTACGGCACACACATTAGGTAGAGTGATCCCCTGTGCATCCAGTGCTGCAATAAAGAATACCTGCTTAATAAATTTGTACTGTCAGCAAGTTTGCTGATGACACTAAACTGGGAGGAGTGGTTGACACACCAGAAGGCTGTGCTGCCATTCAGAGAGACCTGGACAGACTGGAGAGTTGGGCAGGGAATAACTTGATGAAATACAACAAGGGAAAGTGTAGGGTCCTACATCTGGGCAGGAACAACCTCAGGTTCCAGTATAGGTTGGGGACTGACCTGTTAGAGAGCAATGTAGGGGAAAGGGACCTGGGGGTCCTGGTGGGCAGCAGGATGGCCATGAGCCAGCAATGTGCCCTCATGGCCAAGAAGGCCAATGGCATCCTGGGGTGTGTTAGATGGGGAGTAGCTAGTAGGTCGAGGGGGGTACTCCTGC
>NW_009715275.1:2167-44765 GCF_000703405.1 Apaloderma vittatum
GGGTGACAGAGCCCTGGCACAGGCTGCCCAGGGAGGTTGTGGAGTCTCCTTCTCTAGAGACATTCAAAACCTGCCTGGATGCCTTCCTGTGTAACATCATCTAGGTGTTCCTGCTCTGGCAGGGCGATTGGACTAGATGATCTTTTGAGGTCCCTTCCAATCCCTAGCATACTGTGATACTGTAATAGCCACCGTGACTATTGAGTCCTGATTTCAGCTTTTCATCACATCAGGGCACCACAGAGAAGATCCTGGCTCCATCCTCTTTGCATCCTCCCTTCAGGGGTTTATATACTTTGAAGAGATCCTCCTGAGCCTTCTCTTCTCCAGGCTGAACAGTCCCAGCTCTCTCAGCTTCTCCTCGAATAAGAGATGCTCCAGTCCTCTTTGTGGTCCTTTTGCGGACTCTTTCCAGTTGTTTCGTGTCTTTCTGGTACTGGGCAGCCCAGCGCTGGACACTCTACTTCAGGTGTGGCCTCACCAGCGCTAAGCAGAGGGATCATCTTCCCCCACTTTCTGGAAACACTCCTAAGGCAGCCCAGGATACTGTTGGTTAAAGAAAAGGCAGAAGGGGAACTTTATTGCTGCTGCAGCTACCTGATGGGAGGGTCTGGAGAAAATGGAGTCAGGCTCTTACCAGAGGGGCACAGCGGCAGGACAAGAAAGCCACAAGATGCAAGCTGAGACTTGGAAAATTCCAGATAGATCTTAAGGGAAAAAACTTCACGACAAGCTTGGTCAAACACTGGAACGGGTGCCCAGAGACACTGCAGGATCTCCACCCTCAGAGATATTAAAACCTCAGCTTGCTGCAGCCTGGAGCAGCCTGACCTGACCTCAAAGCTGGCTGTGCTGTGAGCAGGGGGGAAGGATCAGGTGACAACTGGAGAATGCTTTCTGCTAAAGTCACTGTATGATTGTGCCATTATGTACTTCTTCCTTTGTAAATTCAGACCCTAAATTACCTGAACGACAACAAAGTGTTGTGTCCTTAGCAGCCATTCAGCCTTTGAAAAACCTGCTCTGTTTTGAGCAAAGGTTCCACAGGATGACTATCTAAAGAGTTGCCATCCCACTAACATGCACCTTCCCAGCACTTAATGACAATAGGAGATGATGGTGGCTGACCCAAAATCTGACTCTTCAAAATTTTCTCCACATGGTTTTTCAGACTTAGGACAAGGTGTCTTTTTACTGCCTTCAAAATGAAGACAAATTTCTCTTTGTTGTTAAGCCAAAAAAAAATTCTTTTTTTTCTATGACATTTAGCAAACGCTCTCACTACCCCAGCAAATAAATGCCTTGAAGGTGACAGAGGGTGGAAAAGAAGCAGAAAAAGAAATGCGACCTATGGGAAAGGCTTTACAGGCTAAGTGAAACCACTAAGACAAAACGGTGGTGGGAGGAATGATGAGGAAAGCTGCTCCCAAGGCAAGGTCCCAGCCTCGGGTTCAGCACTGGTGCCGTTGCTGTTGTTTGCGTGGACCTGAACACCTGCCCACACCATCTGCACCATGGCTACCTTTAACCACGTGTGGTTTCTCTCTCCTTTGCCTGGAGAACAGTGGAGGATCTGTATCAGACTACTTCTGCCGTAAGTATGGCAGAGTTGACATCTCAGTGGAGGGAAATAATATCCGTATCAGACTATTTATTGTGAGTTTCACTTCCAACGGCACTAGGGAATTCATATATGGGAACGTGGAACCAAGTAATTCTCTAAATTACTGGTCTCTTAATGTTTCAGAGTGGAGGCAGGAAGCAGACAACAGTGGAACGTCCATTTTTGTCCTCCATGTTTGTAAATATAAGAAGGAATGGTCTTGTCAAGGTTTTGCTATAGAGTACATGGCAGAGAAGGGGAAAAACAAGGAGCTAAGAATTTTGGAGGAAACAAGGGAGGAATATGCAAAGATTTTAGGAGGTTTCTGTCCAAAACAGGGTTAGAGTTTCTATTCCATCACTTTGTAACTTAGTGATCTTAGGCATGATGCCTATTCTGGAAGCAATTATCATCGGGGTACCCCAGAGTGCAGACAAAAAGCATGTTGGGACTGCAGTACTCTGTGCACTTATCTGTAAGTGCCTAGCATTGCATGGTGCCAAAGAAACAATTATACTTGATACTTGTAATATGCTGAGGACTGGTAGAAGTATAATTACTGGTTTTCCAGCATGACTGCAGTAAGTATGGAAGAGTTGACATCTTAGTGAAGGGAAATAAGTAAAATATCTTTTTATTTCACCAATACACTCTTCTAACTCCTACTCATGTTTGAAATCCTGATGCTCCCAGCAGAACTGATGGCCTGGAAACTTTTTCTTCTGCCTCGTTTTTCCCTTAATCATCTGCGGACAATGAATTGCCACCTATTAGCATCCCAGCCCTTGTTAAAATAGGCTGCTTTTTTTTTATTTTTACCCGAATTATAGAAAAAATTGTTCCAGCTTAATGCAGTGGACTTGTCATAAACATTTAAGATGTACCATACTGTCATATTTTCTAGGCAGTATAATAGCATTTCATTTATTGTTTCAGAAGGACTAAATTTGGAAATGAATGGCTTTATGAAGAGGCTAGTCTTATATTTAAGTTGATTGATTTCATTCATCTTCCAACAGGCTCTTAGCAAAACAATTTCTCCTTAATTAAGCAATATGATGTAAATTAGATGGTAATTGATTTAATAAAAATATATGATGCAAACTAACGTGGGGAAAAACATTTTAAGAAATGGCAGATTGATTCTCTGAACAGAGCAGGTAATGGGAAGACTACTGGAAATAAGATTAGAAAAACAATAAAAACTAAGCTATTACAGATTTTTTTCATCATTTCTTTTTCCCTAACAGTTAGATGGATGAATCCACTATTATCTCCCTCATTTTCTAGCTTTAAAGATATTTGAAAAGCTCTGCCCTTTTTCTCTCTGTTACCCAATTATTAATCTGTTTTTTAAAATAGTAGTACAATCAGTTCTGATGTTATTGCAGTCTGGGGCAAATAAATGTACTTTTCCAACTTATTTTTCTGATCTAGGTACTCTTTTGAGTTTTAAGTGAGGAAGATTTTCGGTTTCGAGTTAGAAATTTTTTCCACTTTTCCAAAACCCTATGCTGATACTCTCATGTTCTGTTGCACAAGTGTTACTGCTTACATACAATTTGTAGAAAACCTGTGGGGTAATGTTAAGGGAAAACACCCTTTTCCTGCACTCCTCGCTTCCAGCACTGTTTGTTTAATCTACAGGTGGTACGGAGTATCCAACTGTGAGGATTCGTAACACAATAGCTGGTAATTTGTGGGGCATCTCTATGAAAATGTAGCTCCTTGTAGCATATTTCTTGCTGTGGCACAGTCTTCTCTGGACTATATAAAAATAGTTTTTGATCTGTCACTTGCCATCACCCACACCATAAAGGAATGAAGCCTAGGAGATAATGTGTAATGTTGCAGGATTTTTCCATGTTGGTCTCTACCCAGGGATGCCCTTAAGAGGAAAAGCTGATTGATAGTGCACATGGGCAAGCTGGACAGAGGGAATGGGGTGACAGCAAACTGATCAACTCCTGGAAAGGGATAGAGCTGATAGATTGCAAGAACATGAGCAAAGACTGCGAGGCCAGGGGAAGGTGCCCAGAGAGTGCTGTGAAAGGGCTGAGCGGAGCAAACCTTGGGCAACTCGGATCCGGAAAGAAGTGTGATTTTCACATAGGTGCTTGACTTTTCTTGAAAACATTGCTAGTTGATTTAAGTGCCTGCCCTTGCAGTTTCAAGGCCTCAACATGTGTCTGGTGTAGCAATGAGTTCCCATCAGGCAGTCTGAATTTAGTGTGACTAGTTACAGCTCTTAAATCTGTAAAATTAGCCCAAAAAGCCAAGCACGACTCTTCTGGAAAAATATTGTATTTTTTTGTCAACTTTCCTGTAAGACAGAAATCTCTGACTGTCATTTTGTGGATGTCATTTGTTCTGATCTCAGCCAGAATCAGGAAAAAAGCACAAATACAAAACATTTTCTCTGGGTTTAGGTTTAAATTCTTTAGAAATCCTTCAGAAACACAAATACATCTCAACTCAGGCTGTGACCAGAGCTTCAGCTTCAGATTTTATTTTTGTTTCATGCTTTTACTGAAGCAAACAATCACTCTCTTTCCTAGCAGGCAGTCGACCCCAACTAGAATATTTTCCATAGTGAGCTCCAGAAAGGCGATATCCTAATGTGTGAAGAAATACCAAGAATCTTAATGTCTTCAATCAAAACAGTAAACAGTGATTTCCAGCAAGCTTTTTCCTCAACAGAGTAAACCAAGAGAGAAGTAATCACTGCTTTCTGAAAACAGCAACGTCAACCCTTGACATAGCCAAGGCTGGTGAAGAAAGGTTAGCTTTGGTGTCATCGTACCATTAGGTCTGAACAGCTCTGAGGGATCACTGGTACAACCTGCCATTCACAGACCCCCAAGGATTTCTTTTTTAAATGAAAGGTTGGAAAAATCTCATTCCCTATTCCAGCGGTGCACACACAACGTGTTCCCCTTCCCCGCCATCAATCAGAAGAAGCTAATGGGAATCAGGTCCTTAACAGAGGGCAATGGCAATTCCACACAGGTGGGAAGGCATAAAACATTTGCCTGCCAACCTGTTTTGACTGGTAGTCAATGAAATATTAATACATTACCTTCATAATTTTCTCTTTCCATTAAAAACTTCAGGACGCTGGAAACAAGGTATTTAAAAATGCTTCCACCTCCTGGTAATCAGTGTTTAAAAGACAAGTAAAACTGTATCTGTGCTCCTTGCTTTTCTGACCAGAAAGCTTCCTCCAGACTGGCTCAGGTCTTAGATTCCAATGTCCTTTTAACGAATTTTGAACACAACTGGATGTGAGAGACGTGTAACTTCTCTGCCTATCCATACAACATTTACCTGTGGAGATGAAGACGTAAAAGATTCTTGCTCCAGCCTCCTCCATTGCGGGATTGTTGCAATGACCTCTCCTGCCCAGCAGTATTCAACAAAGCTGTGTGAGGTCTAAAATACTGGAGCTACCTATTACACAAAGGTTGATTGAATGTAAGGCTTAGTAAATGTGTCTTTTCCTGAATATGTTGATTTATGTTGTAGGGTGGCAAGATACCTGGTTTAGGCAGGTTTTATTTTCTTCTTTTTCAATCCATGCTCACAGTCAAGAGTATTTGCATGTGTAACGCTGCCGTAGTGTTCAAAGACAACTTCTTTTCACAAGTGTCACCAACATGACCAACAACTGAACTGGTTTACAACCAGAATAAACCTTAACTCATCCATTCTTTCCCATGCAGATGGAGACAGCTGTCTAAGAGTGATAGGGAAGATACAAGCGTCAGAGGTGTATCACCAGTATTCAGGTCATGGCACAAGCTTCCTTCACAAGCTTTGGTAAGTAACCTAGTTTCTTGATCTGGTCCTAACTCCTTTGTTTCTGCTGGACTCAGGATTGTTTATTGCATCGTGGCTTTGTGTCTGTTTTGTGAGGTGAAATCCTGAAGCAGCTAGTTAGTAGGAGGTTCTGACCCATGGCTGGAATTTCACCTCAAGGCATCTGTATGTTCTTGTGAATGTTCCTAATGAGTTACAAGATGCTGCTCATCTGAGGAAAATTGTGTGATATTAGTAGTTCTAGATCATGTAGTACTACAGATGAAGTGGTGTTAAGATTTGATATTTGTTTCATGCATGATAAGCATGTGGAAAACTTGGAGTAGAAATTACAGTGAAAATGATTTTTTTTCCCAGTGCATACAAATATTTTGAGTTGTTTTAGCTTGAAAATTATTACAAATATAAGGTCGCAATTTTAATCACCTTCTTTTCCTTTTGTTTTGGGAGGGGAGAAATATTATTTCTCTCTTTTCTATCAGATCAGTTTATCTTGCCATTAGATAGACTGTCCTATGGTTTTGTGCCATCCTGCAGCAAAACTAGAAAATAAAATCAGGAAGTGTTGTGGGAAGAAAGACATCTGTAACACCTGGCTAGGCTCAGTGGTGGGTGCAAGAGGGAAGTCTTTTGGATCTTCTTTTCCATAGGCAGTTCAAATTCCTTTCTCCCTGCTGTCTCTGCAAGGCGAGATGAAGTGTCACTTGGGCTTGGTACAATGTGATTTGCATTTGTGGTACTCAGGGCTGCACCCCTGGCATGGAGTGGCCAGGACACTCCCTGACCAAAGTCTTCGCTGATCCTCTGTACAACCCCCGTGACTCTGAGACGTAAAGATGACTATTATGCATGGCTTGTGGGTTTTTAATCCAAAGTGCTGTAAGTGCTGGGAATAGTTGTGTCACGGACATCCTCAGCTGATGCCTGAGTGACAGACGTATGATCTGTCCCCTGAGAGAAGATGAGGGGGCTGCAAGGCTTGCTAGGACACTGCTGGGGCTTGTCCTGGGAGGGAAGAGTTGAATACGATGGCATCTGTGGCCACAATGTCTGTCTGCACTGTTCTGCCAGCACTTGTGCTCAGATTTCCTCTGGGAGGGAGGTGATTGATTTACTCCAGAAGGAATGAACTGCCACACAGGTGCTGCAAAAGGCAGTGGAAGCAAGCTAGAGAGAGAGAAAAGTTAATCCCAGCTCAAATCTTTACTTTAATTGTACCCTGGGCAGCAATCCCCACAGTAAAAGAGAGCCTTGGTCTCCACTCTTGCCGTGACTGTGGGCAACATGACACGCAAACGGCTCTTAAAAAATATAACTTGTCTCACATTATTGCTACCCCAAGTGATCAGTCCCTGCAGAAGAAGAGAGCAAAGCCTAATAACGGCCCCTGCCCAGTCATGCCAATACCAGTGTTGCTTTTGCTCAGCAAATTTTGCCACATGTGGGAACAGGCTTGTCCATTGACGCTTCAGGCTTTACGCATTTTCCTGCTTTGAAAGGGTGTGGATCACTGCAGAAGCCAGCTGCTTTCTGCCTCTGGGCAGTGGAGAGGGGGGTAATATGGGGCATGTGTGGCTGGCTGACATTTGTAGACCCTACCCCCCTCTTAACTCTGATGTCAGGGGACCAATCCCTGCAGTAAAAGAATATGTAAAGGAGGAACAACTTGACAAGCTTTGACTTCTCTGTAGCTGTGTAAATGCTGTTAGCATTCAGCGATACGCGGGGCTCGTGAAGGTTTCCAAACCCTTCAAACCCTGCTCACAGCTTAAGTCAGGGAACCAATCTGCGTTATGAAAGAGCTTGAAGAGAATTTCCTCTTCTCAACACAAATCCTCTCACTATGTCTGTAGGCCTTGCAGATTGCAAGAAGTAGTTATCCTTCTGACATTTTATGTTCTCCAAGCTATAACTATAATCCCAACACAAACCCTAATGTTGTTCATAGGGAGGAGGTGACCCCTACTCCTTAAAGAAGCACACAATTTTACCTCTGCTAATACCACTGTCCCCACGGTGTTGAAAGCCATACAACAATAGATGGACACCTCATTCAAGTGAAATATAGAAGCCAAGCCCAGCCCAGCCCAGTCCCTGTGCCTGCTGATAGCAAAGGGACCATTCCCTATGGGAAAAGAGAACCTATGGCCTTAGTCACGGCGCCAGTAGTCCTTTTCCTAGTGTTTCGTGCCCTCTAGAATTGACTGGCCTCTAGAAGGTGTCACTGTCCTCACTCTAATTCCAATCCCAACTATAACCTTTACTGTGGCAAGTGGATCACAATAAAACCACAAAAAAGGAATTAGTCCCTGATACCATCTTCCTGCTTAATTCTGGGGGTGGTGTAGAATTTAGAAGGAAATTGAGCATTAGAATATATCTTTAACGTAAACCCAAATCCTACCACTGGCCCTCCTTGTACCCCAGGAGCTAATAACCACAGTGAAAGAGAACGTGACACCTACAAACATCATTCTCCTTCCTAAAGCTGTGGGTCCTGATGTACTCTGTAGAGAACTGGCCTCTTAAAGCTGTTGCTAGGTATGTTGTCCTTGTGGATGGCATCAGGCAGAGATCCTGGGGCAGATAGGTGTGGAGATGCTAATTCCTGACCACTCAAACATGGCAAGCTCTGGACTGACCACAGGCTCCCTGCAGAGGAGCTGAAACATTAAACACACACAGGGTCACACATATGCGCACTCACGTACATATACATGGCATTTTCTCCATTCAAATGCATGTATTAGCGACATGGCCAGCCTTCAGAGAAGGACTTTTTGTGACAGGAAGGGTATCCCTCTCCCTGATCCTAAGAGGAAAGGTTTAGAGAGCAAAGTCTGCTGCGGTGGAGCTAAAGGAGTGTCTCCTCTGGAGGCAGCCAAATTTCTTGCTTTCCAAGTGCTCTCTCTTTGCAGACCCTGGGAGACGTCGTCCTCTCGAGGTGCCCGAGTGTCCTCTTGGATGGTTCACTCCCAAAGGGAGCTCCCATGCATACAGGATGTGTAATCAGTGGAGCCGAGCGAAACAAGGAGTGACCCAATTTGCCAGTGCGGATCATTAGGCAGCTACTACTTTAATTACTTACTGGATGTCTCAGTTTAGGCGATGTGACAATTTCCCAGTGATAGCAATTATCTTTCTGGGCTGCGGCTCACTTTTTGGTGGGTTTATCTCAAGGCCTCCTAGATAAAATATGCACAAGCACATCTCACCCATTCTCCATAACCAGGCTGCTCCTACCAGTGAGTTAGCAGCTGTCCTGGTGTAGTTGGTGGCGTTAGAAATGTTTTTCACCCTTGCTGCAGCAAGGTGATGGTGGAGACCTTACTTGTCAGAATCCTAAATTTAGAGTTAGACTTTCTTTTGGTACCATCTTCTTGTTTTGGTTTCATCCATGGTTTATGAGAAAATGGTACAAAACCAACACAGGACTAAGGCATAACCTTTAAAAAAACCACGAACGACAGATGCAGACAGACAAGATTATGAACACTGCCACTTTTGTTTTTTTACTTTATCTCGTTCCTGAGGCTGCCTTCAGCAATTTCTGTAAGAAAACACTGTTATTAGTCTTAGTAGTATTACAGTAGCATTCAGCTAATGATTTTTAGGAAATGGTTACAGAGATATCTATTTGTCTACGTGTGTGTATGTGAAAGAGAAATATGCCATTTATATAAAACATCCTGTCCATAGTTGTATCCAGTTAGTATTGGAAGGCTGTTTATAGACTCAGTTGTGCTCTGTTGGTGCTAAAATTGATTTCTTGGCTGAATTATTTTGCAGTAGGATAAACCCACTAATTGTGTACCTAAATAAAATTGAATTTTAACAAATTGAATGACTTTTATTTTACCTTGGATGATAATTTATTGACATAGATAGAACTCCGTAATTAAATTTGGCATAGCCAGGTCTTCTGAGGACACATTAAACCCTTTTGCCATGTGATTTTAGTGCTTTTTTAAAATTTTAGACCAGCCTGATTTTCCTAGATTAAATTGTGTTTATTATGGCTGTACAGCCAGTCAATTATTTTGACTATGCAGTTCTTAAAGATCCCGCATGGATTTAGCATAGATCTTCTGTGGAGAAGGACTATTAATTTATAATTTCTCATTAAATACATCAGAAACTGAAATCCATTCTTACTATTCTGGAAGTAGATATCCTAACTCAGGAGTGCCCAGCCTGCAATCTATGAAAATGGAAGGAAAATGAGGAGGACTGACTTAGATTTATCACCATCTCTCAGAGTTCAGATCTCAATAAAGCTGGAAGATTTTAGTAGGGGAAAAAAATAAGCTGCAGCGTCACCAGTGCTCTCAGGGAAGACAAAGGGTTGGGGTGTCACCAACACCTCTACAGAGATCACTTCATGTAGAAGAGAAGCAAAGGAGATGGTCTTGTTTTCTGCAGCAGGCAGAGCGGAGTGAAAATCCTTGTAACACAGCACCCTGGATCCATTCAGGACACTAGAGTTGGTCCCTGCGATTTTCTGCTTTGTGGAGTGCAGTGGAAGCTTGAGCCAGAAAACAAAGGTCCATAAATTTCTACTAAAGCTGGAACAAGAAGTAAATGTCCAGAAGTTGGTTTACACATCGAAGAATAAGATTTCGATTGTCAACTGATGGTCTCTTCTGCAGGATTAACCTCCAGACCTAACTGGTTTCCAAACAATAAGATATCTGATTTTGTCTCTTGGTGGGGAAAAAAAAGGCGCTACACCAAAAACCAGTGGCTTTACTACCCCTTGGTTCAGGGAGTGACCTTTCTGGTTTGAAGCGATATTGCCCAAGCAGTCTAGAAGGTTCGAAAACCTTCTCTGGATTAAATAGAGCAGTACGATTTTGGACTATACTGAAATTGCACAGGTTTATTCATATATAAATACCTAGGGGTGCTTGGGAGTCACTGGTTACTGCCATCTTCTGCTGATAGCATCCTCTCTTGCTTTATCCCAGTTTATAACTTCATCTCAAAGCCTGCCATCCTAATACTTTTTGTGCTGTTCACTGGTTTTCCTTTAGTAATACAGCAGGGAGAAACCATCTAGCAGCTGAAAACAACCTCCTTAGGTTTTCAGAATAAAGCTATTAGCCAAGAAAAAGCGCGATTTCTTCCCTCCTTTACCCATCTGGTGCCTGCTCTGCAGGGATGAAAACTGCCAACGGGTAATAGGCTGACAGGGGACTAAGAGGGTGGTCTTCTTTATGAGGGAGGAATTCGTATTGGTATGATTTTAAGAATTTTCCCTTAGTTTATACTGCATTTTGAAATGAATATGTGCACCTGCATTTGGCAACAGAGATGAAGGAGAAGGAGACGGGTGAGGAATGAAACCGTAAACAAGCCAGCCCAAGACAGCCCCTTGTTGTAAGCCTTCCTCCTTTGACACATGTTAATATTTTTTGAGTACAGCACATTGAATTTGATTGCTTTGGCTGCTCTTGCTGCTGGTTCTTGGCTCCTGTCCTGGCTTCTGGAGTACTGGGAAGAATCCGTCCCCTGCCAAGCTCGCAGAGCTGCTCACCAGCATCGTCTGCCCTCTGAAGAGCTCATCCTCCGCCCAGCACACAGAGGGGAACTGGGTCCCAGGTGAGGTAGCAGAGCTGCCAACTTCCACTGTGGGTTTCAAGGAAGAGGATGGCACAAAATGGGCATGGAAAGCCAAGGCTGATGCTCCATCCCTCATTTAAAAAAACTGTGGACAGATAAAGAACTATATAAAAGGGGAGAGAAGCCAAACCTAACACATTCTTTCTCAGACAGGTATAATATAATTTTCTGAAAAATTTCTGAAGATATCTCAGCTATAATAACTAGCACAGAAATTTTTTAACTGTGCTGGCACTCAGTGGGTAAATAGCAGCTGTTGCCTGCTTGTTGGCCTTTTCTTCTCTCTATCTCAGATCTGTCTGCTCACCTGATTCTCTCTGTGGCCTATTTACTCTGAAACTTGCTGTTGTCATTCAGGTCCAGCTAGAGGACTCTGTCCTTTGTGAGACGCTGCATTTTTGAGAAGAGCAAAGACTGAGTGAAGAAGGTCTGGGAACCTACAATGCCATATGTTTTCTGAAGAAAGATTGAACTCACCGGAGTTGAGGGTGATATATGATAATTACCTTCAAGAACGTAGAAGGCTATCATGAAGGGAAGGAAATACAGTCACAGAGCTGCTGAGATTGGCAGGGACCTGGAGGTCATTTAATCCAAACACCTATTACAAGTACAATCAGCTAGAGCAGGTTGCTTAGGGACATGCTTTGTTGAAATTTGAGTATCTCCAAGGACGAAGACACCACAACCTCTCTGGGAAACCTGTGCCAGTGTTCAATCACCCTTAGAAAGGCTTTGTTCTTTTATTTAAATGGAATTTCCTGTATTTCAATTTGTTCCCATCTCTTCTTGTCCTGTCACTGGGCACAACTGAGAAAATTCTGACTCTGTCTTCTTTACTCCTTCCCATCAGGTATTTATACACATGGAGAAGATCCCTCTGAGTTTTCTCTTCCCCAGGTTGAATAGACCCATCTCCCTCAGCCTGTCCTGTGTCAAATGCTCCCATCCCTTTATCATCTTTGTGGCCTATCACTGGACTTGCTCAAGGATGTCCACATCACTCCTTTACTGGGAAGTCCAGACCTGGACCAGACCCAGAGCACTCCAGATAAGTCTCACCAGGGCTGAGAAAAGGTGAAGGAAGGATCACCTCCTTCAAACTGCTGCCAATGGTTTTTCTAATGCAGACCACCAGGCTTTTGGCTTTCTTTTCTGCCAAGTCACATTGTTGGCTCAAGGTTAACATGGTGTCCACCAGGACCCCCAGCTCCTTTCCTGCATATCTGCTTCCCAATCAGTCAGCCCCCAGCCTATACTGGGACAAGGTGTTATTACTTCCCGGGGCAGGATTTTCCTCTTTCTTTTGTTGAACTTCATGAGACTCCAGTCAGCCCATTTCTCCAGCCTGTCGAGATCCTTCTGAATAGCAACACGACCCTCTCATGTATCAGCTGCTTCTTTCAGTTTTGCGTCACCTGCAGACTTGCTGAAGGTGCAGTCTGTCCAAGCACTGAGGTGATTCATGAAGATGTTAAACCATCCAGGCCCTTGCATTGGCCCCTGGCGCTCACCACTGGTGATTTGCCTCCAGTTGTACTTCATGCCACTGGCTGCAATCCTCTGAGCAGTTTTCAGCCAGTTTTCAGTTCATCTCACTGTCCACTTCTCTAGCCTGTACTTTGTCAGTTCTTCATTCTATAATCTATTTGTCAGCTCCGTAGTGGATAGGACAAGAAGTCACAGCCGTAAATTGCAGCAAGAGAGATTAATACTAGACAGAAGAAAAAAGCTTTCCGGTATTGGTGAGAGTGAAACACTGGGACAGACTTTATGAAGAGATGGAATAGATGATCCATTAAGGTCATATCCAGACTCTTTTTCTTTGATTCTTAACAAGATTTTCAGAAACATCAACTATGTGTATTTATCCCTCAGAAAGTGGGACTCAGTTAGCTGAATGCTCCCAGTGATTGCTCAGGAAATGGACAAGGAGTAAAAAAAGTGGAAAGACCGTTTCAGTTTAGTGCAGATGTACACTGAGATGGAAACTGCCTGAGCCTGGTGTCCAGAGCTTGGGCTGAGACTTCCTGCTCTACAAGAGAATTTTTTTTTCATTCAGACATGAAATATTCCCACATGCTCTAAGCATCTTGATTAGCTATTAGTGCATTTCAGCCTATCAACCATAGCTGTGTACTTGCTAGATTAACTATAATCACATGAGTTTAAAAAAGAGGAAAAAGGAAATAACCATTATGGCTTATCTGCTGTGAAGAGGGATAGAGTCTGGGGCTTGGGAACAAAATCTCTTTCTTTTTCCTTTGCATGGAAGCAGGAGTGCCCATATCTCTGGCTCAGATGAAGAAGCGATCATCAGGAGAAGCTGGAGGGAGCAGATTGCCCTGCCCGAGGCGGGCTAGGGAGATGCATGGAATATCCCACTGTAACAAACATTCAGCAACCTGTAAACAATTTTTTCAGGCTCATCGCTGAGCCCTCTCTGTGATTTCAGCCTTGCCCCATGGACCCCACCTCCAGATGCTCTGTCCCAAAGCTGGTCACTCTGGTGTTGAGCAGAGCAGTAATGAAACTTCCTGAGGTAAAATGACAAGCAAATGTTCTGCAGTTTTCTCTCCAGATTTGATTTTGATTTCATTTGAATGGTTCTATGCCTAATTGCTTGCCTGTAGTGAAAACTTAATGTGTTGATTTTCCAAGGGCTACAGAGCAGCACTTGGAGAACAATCAGTCAGATGTTTTGTCACATCCCAGGCAGCCCTAGCAGCATTTGCCTGAAATGAAATGTAGCATCTCTACACTACAGGCAATATTTTTGCTGATAACACTCCTGCATATCTTGCTAAATAAAAATAGATCCCTCCTTTTTTTGGTTTAGACATCAGTTAAAAGCAAACCCCAAACGCCTCTTGCATTATGATGACACAGTACCAAACTGGAAGCTAAAGTCGTCCTCCACATTTGACTGCGGTCACGTCAGGTCTCAGACTTGATCCCAAGCCATCTGCTAATTGCTGTGGTTTTGCAATCATATATCCCAAAGCTAATTTATTTTGGAAGAAGCTGCTGGAACATGGATTCAGCCTTGGAAATCACAGTGTCTCTCTTACTGGGTACTGCAGATTGCTAAGCCTGCTTTGCCACAGAATAAACTCGGATAGCGTCCTGTCTTTTAAAGACTTCTTACACCCTGGGGTGTTGAGTAGCTTTGGAGGATGCTGCAAGCTAAGTGAAGCCCTGAGGCCATCTGTCCTTGAGACTGGACTCAAGGGCTGTAGAGATCCTGAACTAGCAGGTGTGATGGACAGCCCGCCTCAGAGCACTTGGGAACTGCTTTGTCAGGCAGTCATGGGGCACACAGTGCATGGGAGGCAGGGTAGGCTGCGCCCTGGGATGCTCTGGAGTTTCCTCTGTCCTGCAGCTGCCAACATCTAAACTATAGCACTGCTCTGCATCCCAGACCACTGCCAGGGACACTAAAAAAAGGCAGAGGTTAAATGCAGAGCACGTTTGGACCGAAGTGGGATGTTCAGATTGCTGAAAGCCTGAGTGTGTCCCTTTGAATGTGGTGGCAGCAACGGCACAAAACATTCCTTGTCCTGCTGTACCAGCCTCCTCGGGGGCTTTTGTCCTAGACACGGGTTATTCGCATGCATTAGAAACATCAGACTAAACAAAACGTGATGGAAAGCTAGGCAATGATTTGTCATCTTCTTCTGCTGTTATAACTAGTGCTCTTATGATCTCCATTACTCTGATGCCCCATTTGACTCAGTCTTTCAACGTACTTGTCCTCACGACACCCTGGTGAGGTAAGGGCAGTGCTGCAGACGGGCACAGACACCATGTTAATAATAGTAACAAACATTCCCAGACCTGTCTGGTGCCCCGAGGCCAGAAGCACTCTGCAGGCTGTGATAGCCAACAGGGTCACCCCTGAGTGGGACCACAAGTTAGTAGGCACAGGCTGTGACATGCACTATGTCCACGGGGCAGGCCACATCATTCTTGCACATCCCTCTGTCCTGTCTCCCCTGCTCCATGCATGAGGCACCATGACATGCTTCTGGTTAAGTGGGTGCTGCATCTGCTTTGCTGCATTTGCCTGTAAATGATGACATCTCTGATGCTTTTGCTATTTCCCCAGGCCCAGGGAGAAGGGGACAGCTGCATCCTTTGGGCTGGAGCCAACAGAGATGTGGCTGGCCATGTGAGGTCAATCCCATTCCAGTAGAGAAGAGAGCGCCTTTGGAGGCTGGCAGTCTCTGACAAGGTACAAGCAGCATGGGGTCAGCAGGTAGGTTGGTGGGTGAGGGTGTTGGAGACTGTTGGACAAATTGCTCTCTCACACTGCTTTGGCCTCACCTGTGTGCAAGTCTGGGCCCCTCACTTCAAGAAAGACCTTGAGGTGCTGGAGCGGGTCCAGAGGAGAGCAATGAGGGTGGGGAAAGAATTAGAAGGAAAGTCCTATGAGGAAAGGCTGAGGGAGCTGGGGGTGTTTAGCCTGGAGAAGAGGAGACTCAGGGGGGACCTTCTCACTCTCTACAACTGCCTGAAGGGAGGGTGCAGTCAGGTGGGGGTCGGGCTCTTCTCCCAGGCAACCAGTGACAGGACGAGAGGGCGCGGCCTGAAACTACATCAGAGGAGGTTTAGGTTGGATCCCAGGAAACCTTTCCTCATGGAGAGGGTGGTCAGATATTGGAATGCACTGCCCAGGGAAGTGGTGGAGTCACCGTCCCTGAAGGTGTTTAAGGAAAGGCTGGATGTGGCACTTAGTGCCCTGGTCTGGCCGTTGCGGTGCTGCTGCATCATAGGCTTGACTCGATGAACTCAGAGGTCTTTTCCAACCTCAACAATTATGTGATTCTGTGAAGCATCCTCACAAAACAGGTCCTCTCCTTACCTGGCCATGGTCACCTCAGACCCATACCTTCTACAAGGCTCTGGGTTTTCTTCCTCTTCCCTCAGCACCACTTAACTGGTCTCTGGATGAGGTTGGAATGGAGTCAGGCTGTCTTTCCTAGGCCACCATGCTCTTATTGTTTGCAGCCTGTGCTGTACAGGCAGGGAATGTAGTGCCTACTGCTGTTGTCAGCACCCGACCGACAGGCAGAGGATGCTTTCAGAAGAGCACAGGTTGCGCTGTGCGAGATGACCATAGTGAAGAGTGCTGGGCTGCCTTGCTCTTTACTGGCTACCCATGTTGATAGGTTATTTCCTGAAGAATAAAGTATGTCTCCTTCAGATGGCCTTAAACGTCATGCACTAGTAGAAACCCAGTGTCTCAGACTTTGCAAGAAAGGCTGTTGAGAAATGCACATGCTCAAAGACGTATTAGCAGGGTCCATAGCTGATGGGATACATCAGTTCTCGTTGTGAAAGTTAGATTTGGGGGAAAATGAAAACAAGAGAGGAGGGAAAGGGAAAGGGAAAGGGAAAGGGAAAGGGAAAAGAGAAATTCTCCACAATGTCCAGCCAGGAAAAGAGGAAAATACATCCCATTTACCCCATATACATGCTGGGCATGGCCAGGAGGTGGTCCCCAGTTTGGTGACACAGTGGGTAGTTGGGCAGATGTGATCCCAGGCTACTGCTGTTTTGTCTGATGCAGCTGCTGTGGAAGACCATCAGCTGAGGAAATGATGTGCTGTGTCTGGCATGTCCTGAATCCGTACCTATGATGCAGAGGGCTCCTATTCCTTACAAGGGTTACAAAACGGGATGCTTGAACATGGATGGTCAAGATCTCCGGTCCTGGGCCAGGTTTGCCGAGGGATAGGGTGGCAATCTCTCTCTTACAGGTTCAGAACAGTTTAGTATTAGATTCCTGGTGAAATATGTGGGTCTGCCTGGACACTCACCATGTTTAGCTGGGCTATTTTCTCCCTACTCCAGGAACCTCCATTTCCCTCAACCTAAGAGCAAGTAGTAAGAGACTCTTGCTCAACTCAGTCCCTCTTAGGCTGCAATAAGAATAACCATGTTGATTGCTCCCATGATCCTGCTGTGACCAAGTGCAGTTGTCTCATCTAGTAAAAAAATGACAAAAAAGCAGCTCTTACTAGTGAGAGTTTTGTAAGGGGGTAATGCCAAGTTCAGAGTGATTTGAGGACTAATGTGAGAGCAGGAGGGTTGCATAAGGAGAAATTCTGCTGGAAGACAATGCAGAAGGACATACCAAAGTGGCACTGTGTGTCGCTTCCTAAGTTACCTGGCCCATCCCATGTTCAGACATTACTTAGGAATTGCTTGATTAAACAAGTAATGGCTTGATTAGCACAAGCCAAGACCATGACGGATGTAATTCAACAGTAAAGGCAAATGTACTCCAGATCCTAGGCACATGGCCCCATCTCATTTGGGTTTCTTGGGCATAGGTATATCCAGAGAAGCTGTATCTCATTTTCTTGCAGATATTGCTCTCCCTCCCACTGATCTCAGATTCATCCAGACAATCTAGGTAAGCACACAAGTATTTTTGTAGGTGTTGCCCCAATCATGTAGCTCATCATTATTTGGGAAATTGGTGACAGCCAAAGCGTATTGGGTCAGGCTGAGGTGGAGTTAATCTTCCCACAGCAGCGCTCTCCGTGCTGTGTTTTTGGAGTGGTAGCTAGAAGGGTGTTGATAGCACCCCAGGGTTTTGGTTACTGCTGAGCAGTGCTCACACAGCACCAAGGCTGTGGTTTTCCAACATTCCCCCAACAGTAGGCCGTGTGTGGGCAACATCTTGGGAGGGGATACAGCCAGGCCAGCTGACCCAAATTGACCAGAGGGGTATTCCATACCATATGATGTCAGCTCAGATATAAAAGTAAGAAGGAAGAGGGAAGTGGGGGTGCATTTGCTGTTTGTGTTTGTCCTCCGGAGCAACCGCTACACGTACTGGAGCCCCATTTCCTGGGAAAGTGGCCAGACATCACCCACTGATGGGAAGTAGAGAATAATCTTTGTTTCACTTTGCTAACGTACATGGCATTTGCTATTGCTACATTAAACTGCTTTTTATCTTAACCCATGGGCCTCTTGTTACATCTTCCCTCTCCCCTGTTCATCTAAAAAAAGGGAGTGATAGAGCAGCTTTGGTGAGCTCCTGGCCTCCAGCCAGGGCCAAACCACCACATACTGGAAAAGAGAGCCACAAGCTCTACTTGGGCTGCCCTCGTGAGTAAGGCAAGGTACCAGAAGCAGGCAAGATGGGACCTGTGCTCATCACACGGCCTCCTGAAGGCAGGGGTCTGTCTTTACTTCATTAGTCTGCAAAGCACATAGCTGTGGCCATGTGTAAATAATGCATAACATGCACAGTCATATTTTCTACACATCCCTTCCTGCACAGATGACTTCGATGGGAAAATGTCATTGCTGATCATTAGAAGACAACAAACTCTTCAATTACCAAAATAAGTGGTATATTGTTGGCTCTTACAGTGAGTAGGATCCTACATGGTTGGGTGTATTTTTTTCCCTATGTATGCACCTTCAGCAAATTGATTTGATAAAACCCGGTTCCAGGCATCACCTTATTTCAAGTTCAGTTACCTAGGAAACTGCAGGGTACTGCTGGGACGAGCTGCCCGCTCCAGCTCCTGTTGGAGCTATTACACACATCAGCTCTTCCTTCAGGAAGAACAGAATGCTGCTGATGCCGACTTCTGGCTTTTTTTTTTTTTTTTTAATGCAGATAAGGCTGTGCACACGTGCAGAGCGAGGCACACAGTTACAAATGCCCGTGGGAGGGAGACACACATACTATCCACACCTACGTCTGCGTATTAAAAATTGCTCATTTAACTATGAGGCTACATGTAGATGTTGTTGCTATCTATAGCACACGAATGTATAGATATACGTGCTAGCTGTGTGTAGATACGCACGTGTACACATACCCCTACGCAGAGTGGATGCTGCGTATGTGTGTGCTTGTGCATGTAGGAGCTGCTTCTTGTGAAATCTCTAAAGCTATCAGGGCTTACACAAAATGCTAACTTTGTCTGAGGATCTGAGCTAATGTGGTCTGGTTTGTTTTGTGGTTTTTTTTCAGAGGACTTATTTGTGGAAAGTGAGTTCATCTGCTTTGGGACAACAAGGCCTTTGCACTCTCTGCATTTTCTGAAAAATTAGGCCATTGAAGAGCAGCGGTACTTGCAAAACAGTTGGATGGTAAGAAGCCCAGGCACCACAGTTATTCAGTGAAATGCTTGATTTTACCAGACTGTCATAATGCGACCGCAACAGCAGCATGTCTCTCAGGTGTGAGATGTTCAGCTGCACACTGCCCGAGGGACACGGGAGGCTTGGCTGCTGGGCCGAAGGTGGACGGGTGTAAGTGAGCAACTGGGTAGGGGAATCCCTTTTTCTTCTTTGCACCAGGGCCCAGAAGTTACACCTCACCATGGACATGCAAGCGCATACATAGTCAACTCATCTACTCTTGTTTAGCACTGGTAACATTGACTGGAGCCAGTTCTTATTTAGTAGACAGCCTTGTCATTGAGAAATGCCCTTTTCCCCATGCTGTCATTCAGCAGTTTTCCAGAGACAGCGAATGGCTTTAATGTTTTCTTTTACAGGAATATGGAGCCCAATGTGCATCTCACAGATGGGAAAATAACATCTGCTGTGCATATCTCTGATTAGTTTGCTCTGTGCCATAGCTCATGTTGCCATGTGCAAGCATCAATAGCCCTTTACCCTGTATTTCACTGACTACAAATATTTTGGCTGCTCTGGTAGAAAGAAGAAATATCTTGAGGAGGTGGAAATGGTTCAGAGAGGCTGCCCTGAGGTGCCGTGGTAGGAGATCTGTTGTCTGAGGCACAAAGTCTATCCTGACGCATTTTGAGGCACAAAATGTATCTTGTGTTATTGCAGGAGAAGATCACCATCACCTGTTCTTTTTGCTATCCTATATGGGGACTCTGTGAGTATCAAGGATAACAAACTCACAAGAAGGACAAGAGGTGAAAACCCTCTCCCTTGTCTCCATAACCTGCATCTCTGGGGTAAGGAGCCGCACAATAACTCCTGTGTATGGATGGGCTAGAGCAGTGGCTTACAAACACCCACCAGCAGGGAGCACGGCTGTGTCTGGCTTTTCTCCAAGATCCAGCCCTCCTGACCTCTCTGGCTAGAGACTCAGTTCATCATCAGAGAGGTTTGTGTAGCAAGCATCAAAACTGTTGAACCATGCTGTATTGCTAGTCAAAAACCGACCCATGAGGTCTAACCGTCCAGCAGGAAGAACCTAAATGCTATGAGTCACGCTTGTAGAATACATACATTTGATGCATATATATGGAAAGTACACTTTCTAATCCATTGCACTGTGTTCTTGCTAACTGACTGTAAAACGTATGTTTTCCATCAGCAACTGTCCTTTGAGGCAGTTGTCAGGTGACTGCTTGCCAAGCCAAAGCTGTCAGGTTTTGCAAGTAACTTGTTGACCTATTTAATTTGTGCATATCTAGATAGACAGCTAGACAGATAGGCATGCAGGTCTTTGAAAGTCCAGTTCAGTGACTGAGAAACCTTTGTTTTATCAACCTGTCAGCACTGGCATTACTGACATTTATTTGGCATTAATCAGTCTAACATACAGTCCTGTAGTTCCCCTGTTAATTGTTGCATATAATTTTTATAACAAACTTGGCTCATGTCTACAATGCATTTTACCTATCTCTGTATGTGTACACACACACAGACCTAGGTATATATATTTATATGTATACATGTACACTCAGAAGAGCCTCTAGGTATGTTTCAAACTCATGAACAGCTAATGTGGAAATGACAGACACAGGTTTCCTTTCATCCACCACCTCCAGGATAAAGCAGGACGTTTTTAACAGCGCTGAATGATGCTGAGGGAGTGAGCAGCAGCCTATCCAGATGAAAATCTTTGCAATGCATCTTTCACCTCCTGGAGCAACAATTCATGCAGCTTGGGACCTACTTTTATGAATAGATGTTCAGAGAAGGGATTTGACTATAGAAATTCTATCAGTGCCTGGAACTCTTTCCTGTAAACTTTTATGTGTGCCAGGCATTTCAACCGAGTTTACGTGTTGTTGTGCACAGCAGCATCTCCAGAAAGGTTTCCTTTCCCGACTACCTATAACTCACTGATCTTTGACTGTTGTGTTCTCATGTCCTGAAGGATATTATGATTGCTTGGATGCATTTCTCATTTAAAATGTTGGAAATGGTGAACAGAGAGGCTTTGGCAACAGCCAAACTTGTGATAATTGTCTGCGCTGTAAAAGCTGCTGGGGCCTCACAGAGATAGTGGCAGCAGATGCATCTGTGCCTGTGTTACCCTGCTTTCCCAACATCCCCAAGGCTTGACTGCTTTTTTTGACAGTATTACAAAAGCAGTGTAGAAAGGGAAAGAAACACAGTTAGAGAGAGTAGAGCATTTACTTACTTGGAGAACTGACTCAAGGTATGGATGCTACTGAAAAGATAGAGCACTGGCCAGAGGGCTGTAACATCTAGGAAGGTTTTTTTTCTCACCAGCTGGTATTTTTCATGTCCTGTACCATACAAAATGTCATCCTGTTCATCTCCTCTGTCAGGAAGCCTATGTAGGCCACAGAAAAAGGCCCTAAACAGCAGCTCACCTGCCCCAGGTCCACAGACCAATTGACTTTACTTAGATGAACCAAGAACATAAAGAGAAAGTGGAGATTTCATCCCTTGCACTCAGCTGGGGTCAGAGCTGTCTTCTTGAGCTACTGGATGTCTCTGCAAAGCTTTGGTCAGTGGCTCAGCCTCACCGCGAGCACTTGGGCTCCAACCTTGGGCTGTAACTGCTGGTGTTACCTGTGAAATCGGTCCTTGAGACCACCTCCCACACCAAATTCCTGTTTTCACTTCTTTATAGCTTAGCCTGAGCATAACACAGGTTTTGGAAGATGACCATAGGACAAGCTTACAGGTCCAGACCCTGTTTCCCCATTTCAGGAGACTTCAGATGGAACAGGAGCAATGCAGGAACACCAGAGGAAACAGACGGAACGGATTAGCTGTCTTCTGAGAGAAGACTGAATTTGTCTTGTTTAGCCTAGCAACAGAAAAGCTGACAAAAGCTAGAATTGCTATCTGCAAATACCTCAGAAAAGGAAAAAGAGCTTCTTAAAAATGTCATTTTAGCGTGCTAGAAAATGGTTTTAAAATGTCTGGGAGTCAGTCTAGACTGGAAATGAGAAGCTCCTTCTACTATCAAAATGATGAGGTCCTCACACAGGCTTCCATGGGGTGCTGTGAGGTCAAAATAATCCAATCAACTTTAAGGTGAAGCTTGAGCTATTGATGAAAGGGACCCTACAAAGCCACTGCCTGTAAGTGCAGGGCCCTGGATTGCGTGATCTAGGAGGTCTCTTCCAGACCTGCATTTCTAAGATGGCAACTACAATTTCAGCAGAGTATGTGAATACTGAAGTTGCAGATAGCTCATCTTGGGTGTGCAAAATCACTTAATTCACAAGCAAGGCTTTTCTGCCTCTACCATTTTACCCAGCAATGCTGTGGAAGTAAATGCGTCATTGCTTCAGCTCTGCTCAAGTATTAAGGTGAGAGTGTATTAGAAACATCCAGGAGAAAATTAAATAATCTTCCATTTGGCATTTTTTCATGTGGGCTGCATATTTTATTTGCCTTCAAAGTGATATTGAGTAGTGGACAACAGTTTTTTGAAAACATAGGGTGTCACCATGTAGTTTAAGCCTGTATTTTAACATACGGTTTCTAACTTTTCCTCAACTTTTCTAATTTCTGAGTGCCTGAGTTTTCAGTCTTATGGTTCTTTTAACAGAGAGGTGTTTGGCTGCAGTAATACTGAGATGGCTGCAAGAATTCAAAAGAGATTTTCATCAGCAGTGCTGTGCCACTAAGATAATAGATAGTTTGTGTTTTGGTGGGTAATAAAAGCTAACAATAAAAAACCAAGAGTTGCTATTCTAGTCAAATTATAACTGGACTGTTTTGAGCTGTGTTTTACTAAATCTGCTTGCAAGAGTTGGATAACTTTAAAAGAAGACAGAGAATTTCAGCACTGATAACATTCTTATTCCTAAACCAATTATTTTCAAACATGTCATCTACACTAGCTCTCAGTGAGAATTAACTACGTGACAGGCTTGAACTTTTAAAAGCAAGTGAGTTTTAAATTATGAAAGAGCAGGGGAAAAAGGTGAAACTAATTTTTACTCTACAGAGACATGTAAAGTTTTTCAATGCATCATGATTCAAAGTCTTCTTGCCATAATTGCGGTAAGAATTATTCCCCTTCTTTTCTTGACTCCCTAAAAGAGAAACACTTTGTGATTGGATGGGGTAGACTAATTTTTAATGAATCATTTATCATATGAATAGTTTATTGAAAATTATTCTCCCTCTCCTAGCCCAGGCATATTTTTCTGTTAATTACTTTGCATGGACCAACTAGCTGAATGCTACATTTGTGTTGTCTGACTGGATGGTGTGGGCACGAAGAGCTAGGTATCTTGTCTGACTTTTCGTGATAGTCAATTCAAAATCCAATTTCAGCAAATATTCATGGGCGTTATGTGAAAATATGTTTCACTGTGCTCTCCCAGAAGTGTATTTCTGAGTATTTTCGGAGAATGAATCTCATAACTCTCACACTCCCTAAATCCTCCTGGGTTAAGCAGCATGCTGCTGTTGCACTACTCCTCTGCAGAAGAGAGGCTTTCATCCTCAGATGAACACTGCCATTGGATATTTGTTGGAATGCTGCCTATACTTTATAAACGGCATGTGGGTTTGCACCGGGTGTGAAATGTTTTAGCCCCAAAGCAAATACTCACAGACGTGGGAAGCTGGTTGTTATTCAGGATTTGATTTGCTGTAGGGAATGCAACCCCAGTGAAATTTCTACTGTTGGGATCTGTTGCCAGGGCATTAATTTCCCGCACAGGCCGACAAAATGATACACCTCCAAAGTCAGGGGAATCAAAGGGGTCAATGAATGTACTCAACCAGGATAGAAAGGAGAAATCAGGATTTCAATATGACCTAGGTTGGCAGAGTTTCTATTTATACATGTTGATCTTCACTTTTTTTAAATTTTAGCCTAAGCTCTAACTTCAGAAAACCTCCGGAAAGCCTGTGCCCGAACAGTGGCTTAGCTAGTGGCCAAGGACAGGCTTCTCAGGGCCCACGTTTCCCAGGTGTATCACATAAATATTCTCCTTTGGTGGAAGATATTAATCAAGGATGTATTTCCAGGGTGGAAAAAGATATCTGGACTGAGAAAATCTAACCCAGAAAAGTGGAAGAGGAAGACTGAAATGAGGATAATCGTAAGTTTCAGGATTTAAACTTTAGTAGAATGAGGTGAGATCTCTAGGAGAGTCATTCTGTGTCATACCTAAGGTTTTTGAGCGTTGTTTTTTTCTACAGAGGTATTCAACCTGACCGTTCTTGACAAGATAGTGTTGGACAAGATGGGAAAGAGACTGGCTTCAGCGCAGCAGCTGCGGCTGCTTCCCCAGGGCTTAAGGGATCAGATGCATCATCTGATGGCAGCAACTTAATGCCTATTACCAGGCGTAAAGCAAACAACAGGAACTGATCCTGTGATCCTGTTGATCACAACTGTGAGATAAATTACATTACTCTAAATGGCACTGAAGGAAGTTTGTCTGATGCGTGCAAAGTCTTACCACTCCAGGAAAAGGGGGTGATTTCAGCAGACTGAGATAGGGTGGGGAGTCCTCACTGCATGAGGCAAAACAGAGGGCACCATACACAGCTCCTCAGGCCAGGAGATGACAGAGAAAGCCTATATTTCAGGTGGAAAAATGAACTATGCAGTCTTTCCCTTTCCGTAGCACCTCTGTGTAGCCAAAGCAATAAACAGCATGAAGCTCAAGGGACTAGACAAGCTTGAGGGACTAGGCTGGTGCACCTCATCCTTCACATTCATTCTGCACAGCAAATAACATTTTCAGGTAGAGATGGCTGAAATAACTCCAGTCAAAAAAGGAGCAGGTGGGTGATTTTTTTTCTGTTAAGAATAGTCATAAATTTATGTGTTCTCTTGGTCAAAGAAAATTGGAAACCTTGTCCAAACAGATTTTTCTTTTGCTGAAATAATGCTTAGCAGGGGTTTTTTTCCTACATTTTCTTTAATGAGGTGGTATGTTTTGCATTGAAAGTAATGATTTTTTTGATGAAAAAATTTAGAAGAAAAGATTTATCTTCCTTGTAAAACCAATTTTTAACGGAGTTCATCCATGGGCATGAATTAGGTATTAAAAATACTTGGAGAAGTTTTGATCCTGTCAACTGTCAAGCATACTGCCAACAAAGCATTTTAGCTTTATTCTGAATTTTTAGCACACTGATAGCTCTCCTAACCTTGTAGAGATGGCCTGAATGCTGCCGGTTAAATGTCTTCACCATCTACTTGGTGGTGAGCCTGGTTTTTCAGGGTTATATAACTGAACTGACAGTTCAGAAAACAAAGTCTTTCTTCCTTGATTTTTTTCTTTTTTAGCTAACAAGCGTACTGATGCCCAGTTTCATTTGATTTGACACAGGTGATCATTTCAGCTGGCAATCATCCAGCAAAATACATGTCACCTTCGGCTAATGACCTACCCTCATCGATAATCTTGTGACATCTTTTCCACGTTTTATATGACATGTGCCTGGGGACTTCCTACAATAACCCCTTCACGTTTTTAAATCCCTGGCTGCCAAATGCATGCCTCTGAAAAGTCATTTCTTCCTCAGAAGCACGCACCAGCTGCTGAGTGAGCTTTTGTGATGCTCCCTCCATCTTAGCCCCAGGGGATGATGGGAGGGGACATGTAAAATGCCCTGGTAGGAGACACTTGCCCTCTGTTTCCATCCATCATAGAATCCTAGAATGGCCTAGGCTGGAAGGGACCTTAGAGATCATTTTAATCCAGCCTCCCTATCACCAGGGGTGCTACCTGTTGACTAGATCAGGAAACACATGGGGACCAAACTGGAATCAAACCCGTGACCTTGGCGTTGTTAGTGCCATGCTCAACCGACTGAGCTAACCAGATTGCACCAGGCCAGGCCACCACCAGTTGCCTGTCCTTCCTTCAGCCTTCCCCTAGACCTTGGATGAAGGGATGCAGCAGCGCAAATTGGGCTAGGAGATCTCTTTGCACCTGTATTTTTTAAAGGATCTTGATAGTAATTCTTAATGGTGCCTAATAATTCTAGATCCTTAATTGTTTTGTGCCTATAATGATTTGGGATCTATAAGTTGGCCTTCTGAGTTGCCTGATCACTTCTGAGGAGGAAGTTTAGCCTTTTGTATACACTGAAACCTCAAAACCTTATGCAGAGTCCCCTCCAATCCATTATTACCTGATCAGACTCAGGGTTATATGACATGCAGGATGTCATCAACTACTAAAGCAGTGGACAAGATCAAGTCTTACATGGAGATGCAAGACTTGATCTTGCAAACATCTTGCATCTCCATGCAAGACTTTACAGACAATAGTTTAAAGATATTTAGCAGCCTGATCTTTCCCTGGAATCCGTCTGCCCAGTTTAGATTTGTTTCCATCATAGAGCTACTTGCTCAATAAATCAAACAGTCAATAAATGCTGTGGCCATAAATGTTCTCCATCACTAATTACCTTAATGCCAAGGAGACTGCTATTCTGCCTCCTTTATTTCATCTGATAGTTGTAGCTGAACTGACTAATAATCCCAGCTTTCAGTCTTCAGCTGAAGAAGGCCCTTTGCAGTGTCACAAGGAGAGAGAATATGAAAATTCTCATGAAAGAACATCTTAATATCAAACAATGAGAAGCTGTGGGACTTCCTAACCTCAATGTTGCATACCTTCCCCTTGGCTGAGGTTGTTTTGCCGTTGAGGAGAAATGCCCTCTGGGAGCTGCCGCTGTGTGACTGCTAACACTTGGCAGTCGTTCCTCTGTGTGAGCTGTGGGGAATCTCCATCACTGTGCAGCCATCTGAACCTCATTTCTGTGAGATCCCAAAGGCCTTTGCACTGTTTGTTTATTATTAGCCTCATTTATCTCTCTCATGACTGATTTTGAATATAAGGAAAGTGGATCCTATTAAAAAATTCATGCGTTACTATCTAGGACATGGAGTCAAGTGTGGAGTAACCCATATTTCATCATCATAAATAACAAGAATTAATTTACACCATTTACACCAACTAGCTAAGTATAGCCAAACTAAATTTTAACATGTGTCAGAGAGCTGACATCTGCTAGATTAAAGATGTCATATGTGGACCCAGGATATTTTACGAAAAAGATTATGAGTTGTTTCTGACATCACAGATTACCTTTTTGTTCTGCTAAGGAGACATTTCTACTTGCGGTGACATCTCTGAACTGTTGATCCTAACAGTATGGCCCAAAGCAGGTGGCCATAGATGACCTAGAAGTCCTGCTGACATTTCTGTGGTGTCTATGCCCGTGTCGGAGGAAACAATGTTTGGAAAAGGAACAAGACTGCACATCCCACCAAAGGGTATCTGGGGAATGGAGCTGTGGGCTCATTTGTGAGCCAAGTCCCTGTGGTTAAAGCTGTGCTTGGGGACATTTTTCTTTTCTTTTCCTGCTCAGAGTCTCGTTGTCATCTGGAAGGCACAGGTCCCATATTAACATATTCTCTTGTATCTTTGAGCATATTTGCAGAGTTGTATATATATCTATATATAGTTTGACATCCTCATTGTTATTGTTAGTATTATTCTTCTTGTTCATGAAACTAGTTCAAGGGGTTTTTTATCTCAAAGCCGCTATCCCTGGTTCTCCTGTTAATCCTCCCCTAGGAGGGTGCTGGGGGGGATCACAGAGAGCATCTGTCAAAGTTTAGTGGCCGGCCCAGCCTTAAACTTCGACACAAACTCATTTCCATCTTTTGCTGTGGGTGTCCACATCCTTGGTTGTGCTGAAAAACTGTTTGTTGGACAGTGCTGTGATGTAAATCCAGGCAGTGACCTGCAAAGTTGGATGTCATCAGCTGAAAGGCCCTGTGCACTCTCCTCAGCACTAACGAGTGGGGTGGGAATTGATGGCAGGACCTGGCAATGTGTGATGCTGGTGTTGTCACCCCTGCCTGCTCCCACCAGCCCACAGCCCACCGTGCCCTGTTTTGCAGTGGTCACTTCCATTGACAAAGAGTGAGCGTGACAGAGCTTTTGGGCCTGCTGTGCAGTCAGGTTTTTTCTAAAAGGGATCATTACAAAAACAAAGGTCATTCAAAAACACGCACACACACGCACATACACACACACACACACACACGCACACACAGAGTCCTGTTTTAGATTAAAAAAAGCACAGTGGAGTTTGACCTTCGCTGTGTCTTTTGCCATAATTCTTCACTAGAGCTTTATATGGTGTTTGTGGCCATTCCGCTTTATTATTCCCACGGCACTGTTTCTTCCTTCTAGGCATTAAAAACAGCAAAGCTAAGAAGCACAAATTTTAGTTAAAGCTGGTTGGCCTTTGCAAACAGCTGGTGCATTCTTGGGTAATTCAGGAATAGGAAAAACAGGCAAGGTCAATGATCTACTCATTTATTGTGGCTTGACCCATCTTACCGACCTACGGTTTGCTCCTGAGCTCTTGGGTGCAGAGTCCTTTCGCACACCAGTGTTTGGGGTTTGCGGACTGAGCACTGATCAAGGCCCTTGCCATCACAGGGATTTCCAGAATTACCTTGCAGACTGGCTGGCTGATTTTTAGTGGATTGATGAATGAGTTAGGGTACTGAGTCTCACTCTGAACACTAGAGCTCTCCATTCAGGTTTTCAGGCTACATCAGCAGTACAGAGATATTCAGAAGAGAAATCTGCCCCAGCACAAGGTCTCTTTGGGGTAGAGGGGTGAAGCCCCCAGCCACAATAGCAGGACATAAGTTGTGTAGGAGCATGGAGTTTGCCATGGGGAGTCCCCACATGGAGCAGAAAATAGATGTGAGTCAGCTCTCAGAAACCAGTTCAGCCATAAAAATGGACACTCACATGGCTTAAAAAGGCAAGAGAGGCAAATAATTCATCTTGGCTGCCATGAGGTTCCCAAACACCTTCCACAAACAAAACAAAGCACAAAGGGAATAACCCCTGCAAAATGCCAGTGGTTTTGTACTGCTCACCCTGCTCTGGTGCACTGAAGAGCAGCAGACTTTCCCAGCCCACACAACCCGTGGCTTTTCTCCAACTGCACGGAGGAGCTCACCTCTGCAGCCCTCACAGGAACAGCACTGGCTTCTCTGTCCTGTCGCTGTGGAGAAGAAAATGAGAGACTGACACCTGATAATGCTGTCCAGTAGCTATAAAAATGTTAGCAGTGTGGCTTATTTGGAGCGGAAAGGGCCAGGAAAGCCTGGTGCTCAAAGTCCTTCTCAGGGACCCAAGTCACACACATACACACTTGGTAAGGAGCATTATTACACTGGGCTTCTTTTTAATTCCCAGAAGTGCCTGTTTCCTCTGGGTGCTTGTTCCTTACTGGAAATATGAGAGGTTTGGTCCAGAACAATTTATTTCTCGTACACAAGTGAACATTTAACTGCCCATTTCCAGCTGACTGATGAGAGCCTGTGTAACTCGGCAACCTTAGAATCATGAAATCATAGGATCACAGAATCATAGAATGTGTTGGGCAGGAAGGGACTTTTAATGATCGTCTAGTCCAACCCCCATGCAGTGACCTTCCTCCTTCATTTGTAGGTCTGGTGGCTGCTCCCCATGAGTGCTGCTGCCATAAACATGGGTGCCACCAAAACAGGTAGCACACTGCAGTGAGCAACATCTGTTGGAGACAACCTATATGAGAGTGAAAAGCTATTTTCCCCAACACATTCTGCAAGGACAATGCAAACAGCACATTCCATCAAAATACTGGTTTGGTTTCCTTTGATTTCTTTCCATTGATTTTACTGATCAAGTACAAAAAATAACCCTATTTCCCTTTCCCTAAACCTCCAAAGTAAAATTCATTTCAGGCCCCCTCCATGAGATGGCTGGATAGAAGATCCTCCCTTAGGACACTCAATATATTCATTACATTGCTCTCACTCCTCTAAGATAATGAGTCATGTATCCCAGGACTTGCCTGCACTTGTAAGTTATCGCTGATTGAGGTAAGGCGCAAATATGAAGTGCCAGTGCTGTTTCTTGAAAGCAGCTCAAGGGTTGAGTTAAGCAGGAACAATTCACTCTGATTTTGCAAGAACAGCATCCACACGGGATGTTAATCAGGAATAGGTGATGGAAACAACTCAACACAAAGATATGACGTAGGTGAACTAGCCACACTCACTCAAACCTCACCCGGAGGGTTCTGGCTGCCCTTGCCAGTGGTAGGAGAACATTTCAGGCAAGTGCTGCTGAGGTTTCTACAGTTGATTTCAATTAATACTGGACATGTTGAAATCTATACCATGGTTTGCAGTAGCTAAGCAGCAGTTACATTCAACCATTAATATTAGTTGAACTATCTGTTTTGCTGAAGGGTGGCTAAGAATAAAGGCTGGTGTGTTTGCCTGTTGAGCAGTCAAGCAAATTAAAAGGCATTTGACAAAATGTTCCAGTTGCAAATGAAAGCCCAGAGCCAGATGAGACTCATCCACAAGAGCCCCTGACTGCTGATGGTATCGCTGCTTGATCAAGTTGTTGTTAGGCAACAAAACTACGAAGGAACATTTAGCGGCTTGCAAATGCTCTCTTCTTGTCTTTCAATTTTGCAAATTTTACTGAGCGATGTTGCCCTTATTCCATAATTGTCCCTGCTCAGTAGAGGTACTTGACAAGCCATATGGGAGGATCTATCATTGCATAAGCTCATACTCAACTGACAAAGCAGTTCACCACTTTTGACTTGCACCTGCCCCCTTCATGCAGCCAAGGGCACCAGGCACACCTCTGGCATTCTTCAGCAAGATAGGCCTGAAAAAGACAACAACAACAACAAAAAAAGAACTCAACCCAAGCTCAGAATTTGGCTTTCCTCTATATTTTTTCATGCTCTTAGCCTAATCCATAACACTTTAAAAAATAATTGCTAGCCTGTTAAGGAAAGGTGTGAGGGAATTAGATCTCTGGTCTCTAAGTCATATGCAGGAGTGGAATAATGTCCTAGCCTTGCTGTGATTAAAGTGCCTGTGGGAACTGTTCACACTTTCAGACCATCTCTGGTCGCTTTGTTCCTTTTAGGCCATCACAGGTATCTACGGAGAAGATTACAGAGAATTCCTGGTTGATGCTCAGAGAAAAGTGTGTGCTTCCAGAAAGAAATGCCGGACCGAGCTGCGTGCTTGCAGGGGACATTTGTGAGGTTTGAGTGGCGAGTCTCTCTTTTCTGGGTGCTGGGGGGTGGGATCCAGCATGGGGGCTGTTATCAGGGCAGGGGGGTTGCAGCTGGATGACAGTGACTGTGTAAGGGTCACTCCTGCCCTGCGGCTCACACGATGCCCCTCTGCATCTGCCCCCCAGCCTGTCCTGGGGACCTGAGCATCCAAGAAAGGGCACAGGACCCGGAGGCTTCAGAGGCAGTCTGGCGGAACAGTTTGGGAGTGCAGGGTAACAAGTACAGGGAGAAGAGGAAGATGAACTTCTTGAGGAATAATTTGCAGCCCTGCGTCTGAAACTTGCTTGGGGACCTGTATTAGCTAGCATTGCCCCATCGGCTGATTGCAGGGGAGATTCAGGACAAGCCCCTCCACCTGCTGAAGAGCTGTGTCAGAATTTGCCTGGTGCTGCAAGTGAAAAAACATTACCTAAGGGAGTCTAGCTAAGTCCATGAACAAAAACTAACTTCAGAGAATCTAGGCGCATAAAACCAAGCCTGTATTTCAAGGCAGACGGGTAAAGGTGGTGGGATACAGCACAAAACATGCACAAAATGGCCTAAGACTATTTTCACAGTTTTCTTTTCTAGATGCTCATTGATTTTTTTTTTCTTTAAAATATAACCTTCCCATCAATCCAACCCTGAGGCAGTTAAGACATGGGAGTAAAAGCTACAGCTGGCCCGTATCTGCACAGAAAGCTAAGAACAAAATATTTCATTAGTATCTTGAAGCCTCTAATTCAACCTTTGCATAGGCTTGAAAATGAGCAGCCACAGCTCCAGCTGATAACACTGAGAACTCAGAGGATCTGGTACTTCTGAAAATCAAGCCCAGAGGGACTCAACATTTCCATCAGTGCTGCAAACCCAGGGAAACTTCCTGATTGTTGCATATTGTATTTGAAGTTTCACTGAACTGGAAAATAATACATGGAATACATATTCGGTGTATTCCTCAGACATCTTCCGCATGGTCATCTCCATTACCAAACACAGTTCTCCCAGCTGCAGTCAGTGTATTCTTGTGCTCTAAATTTGTCTTCCAGAGCTATATTTCTTCAAAGATACAACGTAACTTGGAACTCTACTTTTAGGATCATAATAGATTTTGTTCACACTGTATTCTTTAACAGGTGCATCCAGAGACTAAGCCAATTTTAGGAAGGTGTCAGAAGAAAAGAACTAAAATGAGATGCCAAAGCTTCTGTCTGACCTTTAAGTACATACCTAAAGCTCCATCTCAGTGCTCCACAGCCCCAACAACTTTCTTTTCTCAGTGCCAAATGCAGAGTGTATGCAAGTCAATTTTGACCCCAGCTCCTCTGAGCAAAGTGCCGAGTCCATGTGTCAAGCCAACTGCTCTTTACAGATAAAACTGTGGCAAACCTCTGCATTGTCAGCAAGCAGCTTTTCTGTACACTAAATGGAAAATTAGGGTAAGCCTTTTCCTCTCGACTGTGTTGCCTCCTACACCTTTATCTTCTGAAGCAGCTTCTATATGTGAGCCAAGATACAAACGTTTGCCTGTCACAGAGTAAAACTACTAAATCTCTACTGTCTTATAATCTGGTCCTTTTGCTGGGAGTCCATCAGCTCTCCAGGATGTGCTGCAAGGAGACATGAGCCCTAGCACAGGGTTTGGCATTTGTAGATCTCAGGTGACCACAGTTATGATTGATGAGGGGAATGTAGTTTATAAAGCTGCTGGGGAAAGGGGAGCTGTGGGAGGGAAGAGTGGCCATTTGAAGGCATGGTGAAGCTGACTGGGAGGACTTTCCTCTGCTTAAGCCAGGAGCTGAGGGAAACCAATCACCTGACCACTTGGATTAGAGATGTTTCTCTGACCTTCTAGAGAATGGATACCACCCGGCAAGAAGGTAGCCAAAGCCTAAAGTAAACTGTGCTTGTAAGGCTGGTACCTAAACTGATACCATAGCAGCTTTTTTTCCCAGTGCCGTGCCTTGACACCTGAGGAATTGAAGTACTTGCTAATGTTGCGTAAACACAGGAAAGATTTTAGCACTTATCGGTGGAGAAATGTTTCGTTGTTAGTCCTGGCACAGGTCAAACGGTCCAGTGGGACAGGGATCTCTGCAACTCTGCTACCATGAGCCAACAGCACCCAGCTTGCCTCTGGAGGAGGCACCCACGTATCACATCTCTCAACGTGCCAGCTCCACTCTTCTCCTGCCTGGATGTAAGCTTGGAGATGCTGGCCTGAAGAATGGAAAATGTTTTTCACTTGTTGTCCCCAACTAGCATAAAGTGCCCCAAGGAACAACACATCTGAATGGGTTTTAGCCCAAATGCCAACAAGATCGGTCACTGACTTCCTTTTAACACATCTCCTCCACCCCGCATAGATGTATCTCAGGTTGAGTTAACTCTGAAGCATACGGATGGCGAGTCTAGATGATAACACTGCTTAATGTTTCAGTACTGGTTGTTTTATCTGCTTAGCAGGCTCTGTGTGTATCTCTAGCATAGTTTCATGGCTTGGAATTTCTTCTGCATGTCTGGTCCCAGAGTAACTTATGCTGATTTTCCAGTGCAAGAGCAACCTCAGGAACTGGTTTAGAAGTCGTTATCCCAGTAAGACTTTAGAAAAACAGCTGACTCCTTCTGGAATTATACTGGTCAGCAAATAGTTGCATAAATTCAGTGGTGGTCATGATTGATGAGCAGATAATATTGTTTATTTCAATAAAATCACACATTCTGTGAAGAGCAACTATTCTAAAAGAGCAAGTATTTCCTGTAGTTGTTATCACACTGGAATGCTAGAAAGCCATGAAAGAGAGTTGGAAAGGCCCACAAGAGGTCATGATGTAAATGGCTGGTCCGTGTCACTCCTGAGAGATGTTTAGCCAGATGTTTTCACCTCTAAAGCTGGAAAATTCGTGTTAGGCTTAGGGAAAATCTATCTTTGACAGTGAAGAAAGTGCAGCAGTGACTGAGGAGGTATGAACTCACCCTTGCTGATGATTTTTAAGTTATTAGACATGAGCCGTATTTCTGATGGCTGCCTGGATGCCTGTTGTGGAGACACTGCTTGAGACATTTGGGCAGTGACTATCCTGATGGAAGGAGGTCGAATTTTTTTTGTTCTGATGTATTTGTTTTCAGGGCTGTAGGTCCTCTTCTAGATTGCTCACCTTGCTGTTGAGTTCTCCAGACACTCAGTGCAAATTAACTTTTCTTGTTCTCTTGGGTTTTTTCTTCCAAGATAGTGTCTCTGCAGACCTCTTAGTCTTTGCTCCAAAGAACCTGGAACATAAGGGCTTATGCAAAACTGTACAAGCAGCAGTTTGCATAATACCTGCCCACCACCATAGTACCACATCACTCACTGGGCACCCAGCTCAGACGCCACTGTTCCGCTCTGGTCTGTAGAATATATGTATTTTTGCCCAGTGATTAATTTGGTCACTGTGTCAAGAGGGCTTGTTTTTGCAGATGAGCTAAACCAGCAAGACTGAATGAAGTCAGTGCTCATTGCCACTTGGACACTCCAGCCTGGATGCAGCCATAGAGCACTTGTTGTAGGACACGAAACCTTGCTGTGCCACATACTGCTAAAAACAGAGAGAAGCACAGCAATTGTCTGGGAGGTAATCATCCCCTTCAGCTTAAATTAAATTCATTTTGGCTTAAGACACTCAGGAACAGTTTTCAAGCTAAAATAATAAAAGCCACTCCTAATGCGTGGGAATAATATGGACATATGGCAATAATAATAAAGATGTACTGTCCACGAAACATTTCCTGTTAATGAAATTGAACCAAAACAAGTTTCTGTGTGGACAATAACTCAGAGGCCAACAGGTCTTAGGTACCATTGAGAAGAGGGATCGATTTAGAACTCTGCTGAGATGGAGCAGGAATTCCCTGACCCGGTTGATTCTTTGCTTTGTGCTTTTACACAAAGTTGAGGCAGGTTTAAAGGCAAAAAGCATATGCTTTTTTCACCAGTTTTGTAGCTGATGGCATACGTCAGGTTCAAGGTTAAAAGGAAAATTGTACCCAGTGTCCAGCCAAGAAGAGACGCAGCCGGGAGTCCTCAGGTGAATGTCCTCTCCAGGTGTCCACTCCAGCGCAGCAGAGGATCACAGTTGTATCAACAACCAGCCCCTGTAACTTTCCCTCGGTAAAATTATGCGCTTCATTAAAGCCTGCTCAAGTTGCCTTTCAGTGACCTTTGTCTGATAACAGCACTGATACTGACTGGATTATGCTAAAAGAGCTACAAATGTTGCACGCTAATTGGCTGCTAAGACCTGTACACATCTGTGATTAGGCAATACTTTTGTATTAAAATGACTATTATTTACTCATTCTCTGTCATATTTGTTCTAATATGGATTCATCAGTCTAGAATGCACCAAGTGGACAGGGTGTGGGAACCTCTGTGCAGACTACAAATTATAACTCAACAGCAGTGCAATGAGAAATTAGAGAAGAGGACAGAAGGAGGCTGGGGTGTAGGAACCAAGTCCCTCCTCAGAGAATACACCATAGCAAATGCACCAGTGCAAGGCCATGAGGAGAAGAGCAGTGGGATACCAATGCCAAAGCAGCCCCAGAGTGTGTTAAGTGAAAGACTACAAGGCAAGTACCAGCACTTAAGCACCGTGCAATATTTGGATAACACAACACCCTCATAGAAATAACACAGTAATAGGGTGTGGGGTTTTGAGCATATGCTGCACTCTGGGTACACCCAGAGTTTCAAACTATCCTGTCTGTTTGGCACACGGCAACTGGTGGGAAGGTCTGAGCTTTTATTTCCGAGTTTCATTGTGTGTGTGATCTTCCGTAGGTGGGGAAGATTAAAGAGTAAGGAACACCCAAATCTAGAAAGAACAAAGCAGAGCTCAAGAGCTGAATGTCAGTAATTGCATTAGGTGCAAAAATACAATTAGTGACATTGTAATTACTGAAATTAAATATCGATTTATATGAGTATCTGCTATAATATTTTTGACAGCCTCAAACATTGTATGATATCAAATAAAAACAGGATGACAGCCCCCTAATTTGTAAAGAAGTAGTACTAGAATCATTAAGCTCACTTAAAGGACTTTATTCCATGAGATATAAGGACAGGAAAGGTTTTAGTGCACAGAGGAGAAGTGCTTATAAATGCCCAGTAAAACCATGCATATGTCTGCAGCTATTAAGACACACAGCAGCTTTTCTAAAATACAAGTGTGGTACATGGAGTTACAAACCCTGCAGCAGCACCGTGGAACGCTTTGGCCTGGAGAGAGCAGCAAGAGGATCATTCCCTTTGGGACAGGCCCCATCTCACATCAGACGCTGCAGGCAGACGGGTTGCACACCAGTCGTTTCTGTGTCTTCCTCTGGTCAGTAAAAGATAAACGGGTACCCCTGGAGACAGTCCTTCCCATGTAAATATCCATTTAGGATTTGTGGTGGTGCGATGGACTCAGATGATTTCTATCCACATGAGATCTTGCCATGTCCTGGAGAGTATTTTCTCCAGTTTGTCTCTCTGAGGTTGGCCCTTTAAGCATGCAAGAACTCTGTGGTCACAAGGCAGTGATTTTTTTCCCTTCAAAACACTTTCACTTTCCTCTCCTACTTTCCTTCTTTCCTCCCAGTGTTTAGGGTCCTTTCTGCTAGCAGGATGGCATGTTTTTTTCCCACGTTGCTAAGTTGGTAGCCTAGTTCCCCAAGGAAAGGAAGTTTATGAGATCACACTGTCTGTGCAAGTGCCAGTAAGTCCCTCCTAAATAATTTTTTGAGCCTGTGAGCCAAGTTTGGTCAAACTTGACAAGCGGATGAAAGGCTCAAAATTTTGAGCTGCCTACAATCTGAAAGGACATTGTAGTGAGAAGGGTACTGGTCTTTTCTCCCAGGTTACTAGAGATAGGACAAAAGGAAATGGCCTCAAGCTGCACCAGGGGAGGTTTAGATTGGATGGTTTGAAGAATTTCTTTACTGAAAGAGTGGTGAGGCATTGGAACAGGCTGCCAAGGGAAGTGATGGAGTCAGCATTTCTGGAGGTGTTTAGAAAACATGTAGACGTGGCACTTCATAATATAGCAGTCATGATAGTGTTGGGTTGACAGTTGGACTAGATGATCTTAGAGGTCTTTTCCAACCTTAATGATTCTATGATTCTAAGTGCTGTGGAAGTAGGAAGGCAGGGAAGAAAAGCCCTGGGAGTGCATCCAGTGCAGAAACACAGCTGTATTACTAGATACCAGAAAGTCCACATAGGAGATGGTCATTACCACTGAACACCCTGGGAGACACAGTTTCATGGATTCAGCAGCTCACGAGATGACTTGATTAATATGAGCATGAGCAAAATGTTCATCTCCCCCTCTCCTAGAGTACAAGGCTCCCAGTTGCAGAGCAGCAACTTCTAGTAAGAGAGCTCAGAAACTACCGACTGGCAGGGTGAATTCAGAGCTAACTGCTGCTCCTTCTCACAATGGCACTGGTATGGAACTCTACTTGACTTCCCTGTGACTCCAGTACCCCTATTTGCACATTCACACAAAGGACAAGATTGGAAACTTCAGCCCACCAATTAATGAGAGCAGAGCAAGTCCTAAATTGCCATGAGCTGGCACATCTCCGCTGCAGTCAGTGAAGCCGCCTCATAATGGACCATCATTTCCACGCACAGCTCCATGACTAAGCATCCCGCTTGGTTTTCTTTGCATTTGTCTGTATTACAGTTGCTAATGGCAATTTGTTTAACTCAGGAACAAGTTGGGGCGTAAGCTAAAGATCAGCAGAAGCTGCGCCTGGTGTGTAGGCTGGCTCTCGCTGTGGCTTTTCCTAGAAGTCAGCCACCTTGGGGCTGCCTGGCTAGTGAGCCTGAACAAACTACTCACAGTTCCTTGTTAATGAAGTAATGGAGAAGACCAAGATATTTTCATGGATGAGATTCAAAGAGAAGCTGGAAGCACTCAGCTTATGGAAAGAAAAAAAAACCCAAAACAAAACACAAACTAACCACAGCTGACATTAAAATGGAGATTGGGGAGTTGTGCAACTTTGTGTGCTCAGTGAAATATTGATGTTTTCTTCTTCTCCTAAGCCTTCTGAGTATTGATGTGCCAGATCTCTGATTTAGGTGGAGAGAGTGCAGATCACTGACATCTAAGGGAAAGGGAGGGAAGGGAATGAAATGAACCTTTGATGCACAGCACAACAGGGAGCTCGCCAGCAGTGAGTGACATGGGTGAAGATGGACTGGGATCTCTGCAAGAAGGACAGGTATTGCAACTTGTCCTCAACAGCCTAGCCAAGGGCAGAGGCTGAAATTCACAGCCCGAAATGCCTGCAGTGCAGCATCTGCATTAGGTAGGTATGGTACAACATTCTTTAAAATGAGGCTTCTTTGGAGAGAGACACAAACCACAACTCTCATGCACCATGGGCTGAATGTTTTCTGTTACACAGCAGATCTGTGGAGCCACAGGGAATCTTCCTTTACCTAGTATTTGTTGTCATCATTTCAATCCAGAGGTATTTTTCTTCTGATGAAAGCCAAAAGATAAAATAAGATCATTCTAATTAATAACGCCTACCTCCTTGTGTAGCATTTTCCAGCCGCCAAAGATCTTGAAGTGCTACTCCTGTTTAATAGAGAGTGGAAGTAAGGGTGAGGGAGATCAAATGAAATGTCTTGGCAACAGAACAAAACTAAGTCTTGCATCACAAGTCTAGTAAAAGGGACAAGGGCGCCTATTAAGCCTCAATAAAAAGCAAAGCTTAGAACAATTTTCTGACATATTGGGCCCTTAAATGAGGCATTGCAAAACTAACAAAATATGTTCTGGATTTTTCATCTGGCAACAAAATTAAGGCATTTCTTGGAATATGGGAAATTAAATCGGGCTGTGTCTTTACGGGAATCATTCCTTTGCAAAGGCAGCTTGTGCCAGAGGACTGAAAAGCTGAAAGTGCCCCAAAGAAGCACAGGAATGGATGAGACCTCTTTCACAACCCAGTCAACACGAAAAACATTAGGAGGAACATAAATTTCAGAGCTTCTAATAGACTTAAATACGGGAAGCGTTGCAGTAAATTGATAGCTTTATAAAGAGAGATGCTATGATAGACACATGATCTGACTCTTGAAGAGGTGTCTTTGGCAGAATTGGATCATGTACCTGACTGGTCCTGGTGTCAACTTACTGATAGCATCTGCAGCAAAATAGGTGGTTTAAGGAGGGATAAATCTGATTAAAGCAATTCCTATTAATGTCAGCAATGACTTTTTCTTATGTTTTCTTCCTTTCTTCTTTTTTCTTTTTCAGTTTGGCTGGCTGTGGTTTGTGGGATTTTTTTTGTTCCCTGCCTTAGGGAGCATCAGTTTGAATATCCAGTAGGTTCCAGAGTGTTATAAAAATTGGTGACATTAAAGAATGCACTGTCTATCCACGCTAAAGCCTGCTGCTTTACAGAAGAAAAAAAAAAAATGTGCCCTGCAGATTTGATCTTTGATGCTTGAGAGATTTAGTAAGTTTTTTAACAGTCCTTAATAAACTGATATCATAGGCAAGAAACTAGAGGTGTATGATGCACACATGAACATTTCAAATTTTGGTGGCATGAACCTGGAGTTCATATTTGGACATCATCCCTGTCAGAGGCAGAACTGAGCACTCAAAATCCTTACCTGGGCAGAATGCATATTGACTTCAGGGGATACTTTTTCCCAGAGAAAGGCTGTGTAAAGGAAGTCAGGACTAGGTTTTTGTCCCCTGCAGCAATGCTTCCAGCATCTGCGGGCATGGATTTCTGCGGTGAATGCCAGCACTTGGGTGAACTGATGGTCACTCTCACCTTGACCTTTAGCAGCCTATTTCCATCTTTCCTTCATATTAGCTTAGGAGATAAACAAATAAATAAAGTAAAACCTTAGAAGCTAGGGCAGAGACCACATTCTGGGTTTCTGATCATTTGAATTATTTAAACCTGTCTCTGCAATATCTGTTGAAAGGCAAAGTCTGCTCCAGCACAGCCTGCCCATCCATTAGAAAATCCTTAGCTGAGGAATATGGGGCTTTGAGTAAGATCTAATATGGATGCAATGTGGGGATTTGAGGCAAAAAGAATGGCCAATAACTCACCAACAACAGCGCTGTGTCTCTCTCCCACATCACCTTCAGCTTTTCTTCTCAGTGTTGGAACTGGGCAACAGAAGTTCCTTAGCCCAAAGCAAACGAAAGCCCCTTACAATGGGCTTTGGGTGGAAACTCCCTCAGGAGAGACAGCAGCCAGCTGGAAGCACATTCATTTGCCAGCAGCACCACTGATCATCAGCTGCCCATAGCCCAAAGTAACTCTTTCAAACAGATAAAACTGCATCTGAAATACTCCTCTGCGGTCCCCATCATTTCACTCACTCCCCCCCTCAAAAAAAAAAAAAGAAAGCAACAAAACCAACACCCACCAAACCCACTAATTTGCCCTGTGATGAAGAATAAATCAGCTCCAAAAAATAACCTTATTTGCCACCTTCTCCCACGAGTCCCTCTAGCCACCCCCTGCACTGGCCTCCCTCTGCAGCAGCCTGTGAGCAGGATCTAAGCTGAGACAGAGGAGGGGGAAAATATGGAGAAGGAGGAGGGAGAGGGAAGGCAGAGAGCCTTTGTACCTAGAAAGCCAGGGCTACTCTTGCTGCCCACCCTGGAGGCACCACCTCTGCATCAGGCAGGAGTAGCAGAGGGAGAATCTGAATTTAACAAGCTCCCTTTCCTTTAATTGGGGCCCTCAGGCACTGCTGTAGTGCACCTAATGGCACTAATTATTAATGAATTGGCCCTGATGAATAGGAAGGCTGAACTGGTCTCCTCGGGTTGTCAACCCTTCACAGAGCCTGCTAGATTTCACTGGGCAGGAAAGAAACTGCACAGGATTAAACAGGGCTCTGGAAAGGAAGAGGGCTGGGAGAGTCATTGATGTTTGTCCCTAGAATGTGCAAACCAGCCAGGGACCAGTAGCATCTTACTGCTGCTTCTAAGGCATAGACAGAGCCACGAGAAAGTTCTGCAACAATTAGGTACTGCACCTTACCTTTATACCATCCCTCTATAAGGACCAACCAGTTTGCCCTTGCTACTATCCAGCCAGCTTTTCCTCAGTTTTCAGTGTCCTGGCTCAAGCTTTTGCTCCCGGCACAGGCCTGCTTCACCTCCTTGTTACAGCCTTCGAGCAGGAGCAGATGGGGAAGAGATTTGTCGTTGTTGTTGTTTTACCCTTTAAAGCAAAAAAATAGACTGCCACCACCTCAGCCCAACGCTGGCACAGTCTCACCGTGTTGGAGGGCAGCCCAAGGGGGGGAGGAAGGTGCAGCCTCCCTCCAGGCCACAGCCGGGCTGATAAAAGGTGGAGGCTGGCAGAGAGCAGCCGGTTGCCAAGCTTGGGTTCATCTAGCGCGGCCAGAGAAGGAAGGAGCCAGCTTTCTGCTCCCTCCAGGGACTGCGGTTGCTCAGTCGAAGCTGGGGACAGGAATTAGGGCAGGCAGAGCCGTAATGGCTGCAACTCTCTCCAATTTATCCAGCCAGCTAGAAAGACACTGGCTTGTCTTTCGTTTCAGTTCTGTTTTGATTTCCTAGTTGATCTGCATTTACAGTGGGTTTTTTCCTTACTTGTGTGCATATTTCTTTTGTTTAGACAGGTGATGATTTTACTGTGGTTGCTGCGAACATTGAAATATTTTTCTGTTGCACTTTTTCCCCCTTCCCAGTTCACCAGCTCACATTTGCCCAGGAGTTAAGGGGTATTCAGAGGTTTGAACCTCTCCAGCTTTTGCTACTGCAGCTGCTGCTGGGGCAGTGGAATCAGCCTGGCAGTGGGACCAGCCCAGCCTCCCCCCGCAGCCCTCTCCTGCCAGCCCTTACAAACCCTACAGGTGCAAGGTGACAGGAGGCAAACCGAGTACTCCTAGTCCTTTCTGGGACTTGGGGGAGAGCTCACGTTTCCTTAGCCACAAACCAAGGCAAGGCATAGCCATCATCTCTAGGTTATAATGATTTTAAAAAAAAAAAAAATTAAAATCGACCACTGCACTCAGGGTTCAAAAGTAACTCCTGAAAGGGATAGAAAGGGGAACAACCAATGCCTTGTGCAGTTTGTAAATTGAATGGGGGTGGAGGGGGGAGCACAGAGTTTGTTGGTTTCTCGTTTCCCCCCCCAAAAAAACCCTAAAAAATAACAACACCCCTCCCCCAAAACCTAAAAAATAAC
>NW_009715275.1:44973-45457 GCF_000703405.1 Apaloderma vittatum
CTGGGGCGGCCCGGCGCCCCGGGGAGGGGCGCCTGACAATAAGGTGCCCGAAACGGGACATTCCCCAGGAGGTGATGGAAGTCGAGAGGGGAAAGGACCCGAGCACAACCAGGGGATGCCGGCCCCCTCGGCTGGTTTTCCCCCGTTTGTCACGATTTTTATCATTCGCCTCGACGGACAGCTAATTGGGAGATGTGCTAATTACAGAGAGATTATCCATCAGTAATTCAACCACACGCGAGGATAACTCGAGCCCGCTAATGAGCTGTAAATCGCCCCCTGATTGCGGAATTTCAGCTCCTTCTTCCGAGGGAGTGAGGAAAAGCTGGGACGCTTCTTCTCTCACCTTCCTCCGACGGGCGGGCACCGTCCAGCAGCCGGGAAGATGGGGGCTGAGGCGGGGGATGCTGGCAACGGGTGGGACTGGGCACCCCGGGACGAAGGGGGGGGTCCGCCGCCGGGGCAGCGGCCCCGGGGCCCAACG
>NW_009715275.1:45494-48159 GCF_000703405.1 Apaloderma vittatum
CTCTCTCTTCCTCCCCTCTCTCCTCCGCGGCTGGCATTTCGTGCTACAAGAAATCATGAAGGCAGCGCCTGACCTCATGAATATAGAGATGTGCACGGAAAAAAAAAATAAAAATCAATTTGGGTCTAGATCCTCAGTGGTGAGGGAAAATAACCCAAGCCATTTAAACAAAGCTCTGATCTCCAGGGTTTTCCTTTCTTTTTTTCCTTTTTTTTTTCCTGTGGTGGTAGTGGGGACTGAGTCTAGAGGGAGGGCAAAGGAAAACGAAGTGCAAGCAGACCTGTGTCTGCCGGAGCGAGGCTGAGCTCTGCAAAGCCTTCCCCCCACCAACACACGCATAATGTATTTTATCATTAAAAAATCAACATTGCTTCCAGTGGTAAAGGCGCCTGGCTCCAGTTCCTGAGCGCATTCGTTGCTGGGATTCAATTCGTTTGGGAAATGCAGATTGGCTTGCGACCCACTGTTTGATTTATGAACTGTTACATTTGCTATTGCTTACACATTACATTGCGGACCTTGGGAAGGGAGGGGAGCAGGGAGAGGGGCGAAGGAGAGAGACCCTGCCACCCTACGCACTGGCAAAGGAGAGCTATGGCGCAGGCAACGGCTCCCCACTGGAATAAATCACCTCAAACCAATTCGCGGGCCCTACCTTCCCATCACCCACTCCCCCTCACCCACCCACTCCCCCGGTCGCCAGCTGGGCTCTCGCCTTATAAGTAAAAAGGACGTGTTTACTCTTTGATGTGTATTTCTTTATAAAGGCATGAGGCGCCTATAAATAGCCGAGGTTAGAGCAGCTTCTGCCGCGCAATCAATAGTCCGTCCCCCCCTTCCCCTTGCTCCTTCGGCTGAGCTGCCTTATTAATTATTAAAGGACTCCTCCGTGCCCTAGCTCCGGTTCCGCAGCCTCCTCCTTAATGGTGGTGGCTGCCCTTTCCTCCGCCGAGGTTCCGCACCGCTCCGCGCCTGGGGGGACCTCCGCTCCGCCCGCCCCCGCCGCTGCTTGGGGCTTCCTGCGCCGGCTGCGGGCAGATGGGAGACGAGGGTGCTGCCCGTTTGGGTTTTAGGAGGAGGAGGAGGGGTGGGAGGATTTATAGATTTTTTTTTTTTTGAGAAAAATTGAGGAGGGGGGGGGAAAGGAAAAAAAAAAAAAGGGGGGAAAGGAAAAAAAAAAAAAGGAAAGCTCCGACTAACAGATTCAGCCGCCTTGTCCTTGTTTGAACTGAAATTGCAACGTTCATCAAGACATCGGTTCAGGATTTAGCCTTCCTTGCTTTAAAAGCCCTGTCGCTTTCAAGATTATCCAGGCATGTTTTACAAAAAGGACGACACCCTCATTTCAAACAATATTTTTTTTTATTTTATACTTCTGTCTATACTTTGTAGCAAATCTTTTTTTGTTATTTTTTTGCTGAATTGACTTTATAATAAACTTTTGTTTAAATTACATTTTTCTTCTCTTTTAAAATCAAGGCTCTTTTTCTTTTTTTTTTTTTCAAAATCGTTTCGCTGTTGTCTTTTTTTTTTCTTTAGGTTTACATTTAAGCCCCCTTTTTGTGATCTCTACGGTTGGATATTCAGGTATTTTACCGGTATGTGTAACATCTAAAACAAAGAGGAGGAGAAAATTAAAGGCAGTGAATTCGGAAAGATGCCTTCGAACAGTAAGTACAGGTAAACCCTCAGAGATCTGTTAGCAGCATTCCTTCACTCCTATGGGCATTTAGACACATCTCTTTCGCTCTTCAAAAACTTCCGTCCTGCCCTCCTTAACTGTTCGTTTTCCTCGCTCTCTCTCTCTTTCTCTCTCTCTCGCTGTCTTTTCCCCTTGAGGAAAAATGCTCTTTTAATTTTTTTTTGTAATTTTTTTTTTGCAGTGGAATGACCAAAAAACAAGCGACTGTGGAGGAAAGATGAGAGATTGTGAATTATTCACCATATGCTTCACACGTGGACATCTACCTTGGATTCATCGCCCAGTGCCTTTTCTTATCTGTGTTTTTGTTCTCGCCTCCCACACTGCCACGATTTTTGGGGAGCCCGTGGCCCGCCGGGAGGTAACCCGGCCGATTACAACCTAAGTATTAGGTGGCCCAGCGCCGTTCCTGAGATTGCTTTTGCACAACGAGGGCTCGAGTTTGTTTATATAATTTTTTTTCCTATTTTTGATTCGAAGCGATAGTAAAGCTGAGGTCCGATTTGGGCTGCGCGCCGCTGCCTGTTTGGTAACATTTGGCAAATAAAACACACACCAAAAAAAAATAATTTAAAAAAAAATAATTAAAGGGAGAACCCTTCCACAGTCCTACATGGGTGTTTCCCCATCATCAGCCACCACCATCATCATCATCAACCACAGAAAAGCACAACGTCCCCAAAGCAACGGATGGACACTTCCTCTATAGATCCAGCACATGGAGAGGGTGTGGGTGTGAGTGTGCTCGCCCCCCCTAAAAAGGCAGCCAGGTCATTAGCGCAGCCCACAGAGCCGCCAAGAGCAGGGGCAAAGCCGGCGGGAGGAGGGCCGGTGCCGCGCCGCTGCCGCCTCCGCACAGTTCAAATAAGCTGCCTTGGAAATCGAGGTTTTTGGATTCCCGTCTCAGTTTCTCCCAGAGGTCTGTCGCTCCTTCCTGGCAATCGGTGAGCGCTGTGAGGGTGC
>NW_009715276.1:0-47605 GCF_000703405.1 Apaloderma vittatum
TCCACGCAGCGTTTCTTCCGAGGCTTTCAGGTGGCGCGGTTTCATTTTATTTTTGCTGCCTTCCCACCCTGCGCAAGGCAGGTGGGAATTATCACACAGCGGAGGCGGAGGCGATTGCAGCAGAGGCCGCCCGTTCCCCCGGACCGTGGACTCAGGCTCCCACTCGCAGCCGGGGCCCCCGTGGGGGGCGCTGTGCCCGCAAAAAAAAAGTGCCCGGCTCACGGCTGCAGCGGCGTTAGGGGTAGCTCAGAACATTTTGACTTTGAGAGATTTTATTCCCTGTAACAGAGGGGATATGATTTAACTGAATAAAAAGCCCTCATTTCCCAGTTATTCTTCAGATACCTTTAATCCTGTGTAACATGCTGTTCCTAGCATGTTTTCTGACTTTACTTTCAACTGGATCAGATATTAATAGTTACTTTATTATGGGGGAGTAGTCTGCTTCATGTGTTGCTGTCTGCAGTGGAAGAAACCACATTCCCTATTAAACAGTAATGCTGAAATTCAGAAGTAGTAACACCATCTGCAAAATCTCTCCCTCTCCTTTTTTTAAACTCATGGAAATCTATGGTTTGCTCTTTGTACATGTAAGTCATTTGTTTTCATTACAATAACTGAACTCTCATGATGACAACACCAATCAACACATATCACAAGGCAAAGTCATATATACACAAACACGTATATATTTAATGGCACAACCAGAGAAAGCAAGTTACAGCAGAAAAATATCACCTTCAAACTGGCAGGCCAAACTAAACAAGATGAGACCGAGTCACTGCTATCCTGTCCTCTCTGCCTTCACAAACACCAGCATACAATAAGCACAGAACAGGCACAAACTGCTGAAGAGCCACGATGTCTTTCTATTTCTTTGGTCCTACGGTAAAAGGACATGGGTACAAAACTAAAAGGTGACTCTGGCCCTTTTAATGCTAATGGCCCTTCACAAACAGGCTCAGTAGGTATCCGCTAACTACTGGCATGTATACCTTCTACCCTGTAAGCAAAGTAGCCCATTTAGCCACATTACTAAATTATTATCTTCAGCATTATTAGCCATGTATTCAACCACAGGAACTCATCAGCGTTTATCTGCCATGAGCTGTGCTATGCTCCTGCCTTTCTCTGCATAAAGCTTGGGAAAGTTTTGTATGATTTACACACGCAAACTACATGTCATACATGGTAGAAGAGATCTTATAATTCCATCAGTCCTCCCCTCAGTTCACACATTTCCATTGGTCTATTAATCCTCACTTTACACTCATATCTCTGCCTACTACTATTTTCATCTCATCCTCCAAGTCCTTGCCCCTTTACTCCGTTTCCCACATCTGCACGCCGGGTACTTCTGCAGCTGATCACCCTTTGAGCTCCACCTAACTGTCTTGGTTCCCCCCTTCTGCCCTCTGTCCTGTCAGTTTCTCATCAAAAGAGGAAAGAAATACTGAAAGCAGAGGTGGGAATGATTAACTGATTCATTCTCTTCTCTCTTCTTCCTCCAGCCAAGGTTCTAGAGCCAAAGACTTGTATCCAGTCCCAGAAACTAACCTGCAGCAGCAGGCCAAGGGACAAGGGTTAGGCAGGCTGACATTACCAATGCTATCTCCCTCCTTGCCTTAGTGCACTGTGCCGTTTATTATGATACAGTGTAGCCAAGCTTAATGGCCCTTGTCCTGTTCATTAGTTAAAAGTTAACAAAATATTTATCTTCAAGACGAAGTTGGTTATCCATCTGATGTCTCAGCTAAGATTATTCTGATATGTTCAGAACAGGCAGAGTCTGTCTACGAGACAACAGGGTAAGGTGCCGCAGTAGATGGGGATTTGAATGGCAAAGATACTAATGACAGAGAGAAACCAGGGCTTGAGGACAGCTAAAGTGATGCTCCATTGCTCTGCACACAAAAAACAAGAACATGCAGAACACCAGAAAGTGCCCAGCAGGAAATAGTCTTGTGCCACTGGACCGGAATGATCTAACCACCATAAATGTTAAGATTAAAAAAAAGAGTATCTGCTGTTAATTACATATGTTGCTCCTTACTCTCTTCATAAGGCTGCGTGAAGGCTGCCCCTCCCTCCCACCACAGCATCTAGATGTTCTATTGACAGAGCATTGTCTAACGGTTACAGCACAACTCCTAGTTTCTATTACTAGCTGTAGGAGAAATGTGGTATATTCAAAAAAATAAAGGACATAGAATTTTAATTCTGCTGCATGCTTCAATATTTAGTCAGCAGTAAGTGAAACTAGATAAATCACTGATTCTTTCTGTGACTCCGTTTCCCCAATAACAGTAAAAGTACATTAAACTCTGGTGTTATGTAATTCAATATTTGTATTAGTAACAGCTTGGGATGAACGATGCCAGAGAAGCCAGCTTTTTATTATTAAATACTGAGCTGCAGTGAAAACTGGAAAGTGCTGCAGTTTGCAAAAAATGTTTGATTCTGCAGAGCAATTCCCTTGCACAAAAGGTGACATTTAACAGGAGCTATTCTGGTGCCTTAGCTTATAGGGGACAGCAAAACCAGAAGTCATCCCAAAGTTACCAAGAAGAAAAAAGCTGAACAGTGTGTCACATAGGGTCCCAAGAGAGCACAAACCTACCTACAAAGGCAATTCCTTCTGAATTTGGGTATGAGACCATTAAAGAAATCACCTACCTATTTCTATGAGCATTTTTTGGCTCTGATGACCAAAGTCAGAACCAAAAACTTATAGCACTATCTGTGTATAAGAGCCTTCAATAGTAAAGAGTGAAAAGACAAAACCAAATAGATTATTTGCTCTTCAAAAATAGATTTCTTATAGAATGCAGAAGCAAAAGCTTCTGTGAGCCATTACTCCACCTTTGGAGATATAAACTGTTTGTTAGATCCCTTGTCAAAACAAAAGCACATGGGTATATTAATCTAAGAACAAAAGAGCCCATTGTGAGAGGAGACCCAGTGCCAGGCTGCCTGCTCCATATGACAATTGGATTAAACACCACAGCTCTGTGAGCTTGGCTGCTTGCCCTGCCTGACACCACCACCCCGTGCAGCTATAGGGGCTGCAGCTCAGTCACCACACGCTGCAGAACCAGCAAGACTTTCATACTTTCCCTGTGGAAATTATCTCTGCATGTCTCCCACCCTCCAAAATACCACAAAATGTTTAGAGCATCTCTTGAGTGTGACACGCAGAGCAGCATTACTACTATAGAATGACATTGGATGTTACACGATGATGGAACCATCACAATCCTTAGTTATCAAAAAGCCACAAGAAATTCCATTCCTTGTCACTGAGGGGCTGAAACGAGGCATTTATACTCAACACAATACAGACATGCATATACGTTCCTTCAGTCAACATAATTATTCTAAAATTATATTTATCTTCGGTCTCAAATCACACCATCTGATCTAATGGCTAGATTCCATTCCCACTGACTTCCTGATGAATAAGGATGAAACTATGCTCCAATTCAGGGATATATAACTTTCAGTTTAAAGCTTTTCAGTCCTAACCCACATCTTTACTGTGTTAATACAGCAGATTGAGATCTTGCTGAGAACATGCTTTGAGCTTGAAAAGTAGGGATCTGGACAACACACAACTGAAATAATATTAATTATTAATTAAAAATTACAACCATTAATGCCACAAGATTATTTTCTACTTGATGATTCATAATGTGCATACATATCAGTATGTGCATGTATGCATTTATACAAAAAGCTATGAGGGCGGTGAAACACTGGAGCAGGTTGCCCAGAGATGTGGTGGAGATCCCATCAAGGTGAGGCTTGATGGGGCTCTGAGCAACCTGATCTAGTTAAAGCTGTCCCTGCTCACGGCAGGAGGGGGGGACTAGACGACCTTTAAAGGTCCCTTCCAACCCAATGCATTCTATGACTCTATGATTCTATGATGTGCATACATGCAGATGTTTGAGAGAACTGTGACAGAACTTACGGTTGTTAAGGTTCATTTGCACCTTATGTATGGTTGGTGTACTTTTTCTGCAGCATTCCTGACACCATGGAGAAATATGCTTTAATCAGGTGCCACTACAAACCCAGCACAAACATCTATTTTTGGTTGGTTTATTTTCTCAGTTAAAAAAAAATGGTTAAAAGTAAATAAACTGGTTCCTAGAACCTAAGCCTCATCAGATCTGTAAGAGTTGTGCAGTCTCACTGACTTCAACATAAAGCTAACATTCCCTGACAATGCCTCAAATCAATATACTAGCTGTCACATTACTTCAGATGAAAAGATTTGTTTTCCATGCTACAAAACTGCCCACACCACAGAATTTAGGTCAACTACATTCAAATCACTATCCATCATCATAAGATGCAAGGTGTTGGTTTGGGGCTTCTTGGAGATGGCACATTTCAATTTCACTCTTTTTCCTGTGCTTTTCCTGTTCACAGCTCCTTCTCTTTCATAGGCTTCTCAAAGACATTATAACCCTCTCCCTAGTATTGGTTAAGATTTAGTGAGTGGCCTGCACAAGTTGTTTGCTGACAAGGGAACATACAACCCTGAAAGAAAGTCATCAGTATTTGCTGCAACTCAGATAAAAGCTGTGGAAAACAAAAAAGACATTTGAGGTTCAGAAAGGAGAAGGAGTTTACAAGCTCTTAGAAAGCAAAACTCAGACGTTACCCCAACTGAAGAAGAAAAAAAACAAAAGTGGAATTTTCACAGAAATTGTCTTATTTCTCCCTTCAGGTTTGCTTGGCATTTCTCAAACATTTTTAAAGTGCAACTCTCTTTTCAGACAACAGTCCAACTCAAACCCAGCTCCCTGAAGGTAAGTAAGACAGAATCTGCCAGAATTAGGTTAAATATCCTCTAACCAAAACATTGATTATCCACCTGCAATTAAAGGTGGTTAGCAGTCTCTGACTACTGTGAATATTTGTAGTCAGCAACTTCACCACAGCTTTATTTGCCTGCCTTGAAGAAACTTAGGTTGTGTTCACACCTAACACCTTATGACCATTCTGAACCTATTCATGATACTTTCTCAGGGATAATAGACCAGAGCTTTATTTAAAAAAAAACACAGTTCAGCTAATATTCAGATCCTTTCAGTTTCTCTTTGCTTTTTAGTTAGCAAAACAGAGGGCACTCATTTGTAAAGCGGAGTCTTTCTCTGCTTTTCCCATAATTTTTGAAGGCTTTCTTCTGTTCTATACATATCTTCTCATCTTCCAGAGAAATTAAGAAAAATAAAACACACAACCCCCACCCCTATATTCCAGCAAACGGTCACCTTAAGAAAGGTGCAGTATGCAGACAAGTCATCTGTATCACAAACATTAGCAACCACATGTTGTTGGCTAGATCTACTACATATCTGACCTAAGAAGGGCTGGAGGCAGCTGTTCCAGGAAAAGTCTGTATGATGAAATTCCTCAACATTTTTCATTTGAAAGATTTCTCTGCCTTTTTGAAAAAAAATCTAAAGACCACCTTGGGCTGCACTGCACCATAGGCCGTCACTAATAATAATTTTAAAATTAGTTTGGGTCTGGGGGTTTTTTCCTTCTTATTCCTCCGATTTACATGTATGGATTTGTTTAGCTACATGGTGAGGAGGGGCACGTGGACTTTTTTAAGTTTTGAGAGTGTTTAGGGAATGCTTGATGTTGTATTGACCATAATTGAATTAGGAATGATCTAGATCAACACATCTTGTTCCAACCAAGAATAGGGCATTAACAGAGTCAGAAATAAAGTCAGTCTCTATCTACAAACACAGACCTCAGTGACTTCCAGGAAAATCAAAGCTATGTCTATATAACGGAACAGGGAAATGTTATTTCCACCTCTTATTCTGGTACAGGATCTAGGCTAGATCTTTTACTCTGGTTAACTCTTGGTTAGTGCAAAACAAAGTAATGTGATGGCATTTTTTCAACTGTCCTTGAAACTCTGTAGTCTATAAGCTGTTCAAGGTATGTTAAGACTCTGATGTCAACTTAAAACAGCCTTGGGGTTTTGTAAATGATACTTGGCTACTCACAGATCCTGAAACAGCTGCTTAGCAGGCAGGGAGCTTCAGCTAAATATCCTCTTCTATACAGTACTGCTGGCAGAGCTATCACACTGCTCCTATTCTACCTAGGAAACTCGCTGCCTTCAAAAGTACTTCAAGGTTGCCAGATCTGCAGGCTTCTGAGTGCTTTGTGGCATCTCGGTGGAAAAAATTAGCTGGAGCAACAAGCTCTGGCTCCATCTGTAGTGCTGGGCAGGGCACAACATTTCCTTCTTTGCAGAAGAGCTAGAAGGATTAGTTATGGTTAGTGTGGCTTGCTAAACTCTGATTATTCATGTCCTCCAAAGTTTACATGCAAACTAATTAGTAACACTGATCCTTTAGTAACAAGCTGAAATCAATTAGGAAGGCAGCTGACCTTATTATAACAATTAATTGCAAATGACATTTAGTTTCAGTCCTTGGTGGCCAAGCTCTTTATTCTGCCTTTTGGGATTTTGATGTTTTGCCGTTGTTTTTTCCCCCCTCCATTACACCACTGTTAGGCCACTTCGATTTTTCTTAGACATATCTTCCATCACATAGAATCTGTCCTATTTTGTGACACACGCTTTCCTGGAGAATAGCTGGCTTTCTTTACAGGAATTCCTGTACGCTTTAGGAATCCTGGAAATGGGACAAAGCTTCTATGAAAATGTGGCTCCTTACTTCTAGGCGAAGGATGCTGCATTGCTCTCTTGGAAATCTGCTTAACTGTGAGGACAAGAGGGGAGAAGAAAGACATAAGCCATCTTTGCCATACTTGGCAAGTCAGTTCAGTTCACTGGGAATGCAGAGCACCCATGCTCTACTGGGGTGTGATTACCAGAAAGACTGAGTTGCTCTGGAGACAAAAAATACATTGCTCTGTCTGTGAAGCCATTGACTAGGATATGAAGAGGGGCACACACAGATTCTGCACGGTTTAATTCCAGAAGGAAGCCAGAAGGAGACTTGGTTTATGCCAAGAGAGCAGCCCATATTTAACTAGGTAGTGACCCTGATTCTGTGTGAGATATTCATGCATAGAGACTGAGCTTCTAAATTCATTTTTTGCCCCTGAACCACTGCACATGCCAGAGAAGGAATTGGTCACCTTGAGGGATGTATCTAATCAAGAATGAATTAGTCAATTTTCCAGAAGACTTTAAAGAGGTAAAATGGTGATGTTTTAAAATTACAGGGAGTAAATATGTTCTTCTTGAATACATATTCATAGATGGCTAGAGAACTGAAGCTGTGAGCAAAACATCACGTAATGAAATCTCAAGTTTAGCATTTGTAACTTATTTTGCATTGGCTGTCTGTGAGGTCCTAACAGTTGTGGGAACTATTTAGGATACTGAGTGTCTCCTTGCCTATGGAGACAACTACAGGAAACTTAGGGCTCAGTTCAGCAGAATTAACTGAGCTTTAGCCCTGGCAACTGGTTCACTATTGCCCGGCTCCTTGGTGTATACATCAGTGTGAATTGTGCCTCAGCTTGGCTCAGACGCTCTTTATGCTCACATTGCACTCATGTAAATACTTCTGCAGAGTGCGTGGAAGTAGGGAACTGTGTCACATGACTTCACAGCCTTTCAGATCTTGTAAAGCAGAAATACCAAGGAAATAAAAAGTTTTACATTGTTTTGTCTCTGTCAGTGATTGCTGCAAACATTACAAGAGAAATAGAAAGGACGCTGAAAATTATGAGACATCAGGTGTAATTAGGCTTCACACAAAAAATTAATGCACAAGCTCTTCTTAATAGACTAAAACCCTGAAGGAGTCTAAATTGGATCAAGGAGGAAGATGCTGACACTAAGTTTTCTCCTAATTGGTGGTCACTCAGGAAGAATGAAGGACAGAAAATAAGGAAGAAAAAGGAAAAACAGAGCATAAAATCAAGAACATTTCCAATAAGTGTATTTACTAACTTACAAGAAATGCCTCCAGTTTAGACTATAATTATAATTAAAACCAAGCTAATAAGCTGGCCCTCAGAGTGAGTAATAATGTGACTAATACTTGTAGCACAGTCTGGATACAAGTAGTGTTCTCTTGAAATGGCGATGGGGTAAAGAGAACAGATGAGGTAGAAGGCTACAATTTTCATTTGGATTTTGGGTATACGTGGCTTCCAAACACACCTGGTTTATCTGTAATAGGGGACAGTTAAGCCCTGTTTGCTGTAACCTTGCTCTAAAGTTGAAAACCACCTTGCAATAGGTGGAAGATAAGTGGTGAACGTAGGTAACGTCACACTAGTTCAAGACACCAAAACCGATAGGTAAAATCCTGTTCCCTGGTAGTCTGTTCTCCTCCCATTCTCCACATGCAAATCTGAACTAACCTGGATGATCTGTGTAATTTCTGGTTTGTTCTTCTCTCTCTCTGTAGGTCTCTGTGCTTAGTTCAGGTCCTCACCATGTAGGAAAAGGCCACCTTCAGATGAGCTTGTACAGTTGTTTTGACTGTAGAGATGGTCTTCTGGAGAAACAAGTGCAAATAAATAGTTCCATTTAGCTTTCTATCAACATAAAAGGCATCTCTCACCTTCAAAAGAAACTACGTAAGAAATACGTACAGAGAATCCTGTGTGGTCTCTGTTAACTTCAGTGCAGGGCTGCTCTTCCAGTGTTCTGATGAAATTACTTGGTCTTAAACCAGAAGGATTTGAAGCACACGCTTGACACTAAGCAAGATACAGGTAGTAAGTACTATTTGGGCATGTAAAGGCAAGAAAATACTTAAAGGCTTCTTTGCTGAGGCAGTCAATGGTGCTTATACTCCACTCTAGAATCAAACCCAGCATATCTCACATATCAACAACATCTGCATTGGAGACAAATTGTTAATCGGTTACTCTACACATTAAATTTGAATATAAGGATCATAACTGATCACTGATAGAGAAAAAGAAACAAATTTTTCTGCACAAAGTGTGAATAACATATACAAAGATGGTTTTCAGCTGATACAGAACTATTGGCACTGGCTTATTTCTATCAGCTGCTCCAGATAGATGACTAGGAGGAAATCTGTTATGAATTATTTACTTTTATCATACAGCTAATTTTCTTGCTATTGGGGCTTTTTTCATTATTTCTTATTAAAGCCAAATGACTGTGCTCCAGGACATTCCACAAATGCTGCTGTACTGTCATTTTAGGAAATACCATTAAAGCAACCTTTTCCTTGTTTGCTTCCCATGACATTTAAGCTATTTTAGGAGAAACATCATTAAAATTGTCAATTCTTCCATGGGTACCTTAAGATTATTCATAGAAACTGTAGTCTTTTGTAGATAACAGAAACATGGGGCCTTGCCTTCCGATCATTAGCCGTTTTCCACTGAAGTAACATCGGATTTAACACAGGTCTATCCACACTGGGCAAATTCAGGACTTTTTTTTTTCTTAAATTCTCTGTAAGAATTTGATACTAGTGAAAGATGCCACATTAGAAACATCAGAGTGAAGTTCTCTACCCAACCTCAAATTATATATAGCACAGGAAGCAATTCTACTGCTCCCACCTCCAAACGTTTCACCACAATTTCTGATTTGTGTCTTGGCATAACTTATTTTCAGAGGAAGTGGGACAGTGCATCCTAAATAATACTTGGCCCAAAACAGTAAGTGCCAGCTGTAATCACAGTTCTAAAACTGTTTTGATTCATTCATGAGAAAAAAATATTTTAAGGTATCACAAAACACAGAACAGTCAAGGTTGGAAGAGACCTCTAGCAAACACCTGCTCCAAAACTAGTGCTCAAAGGAGGGTCAACTAGATAAGGCTGCCTAGGGCTCCATCTGGCCACGTTTTGATTACCTCTATGCATGGAGCCTCCACAACACCTCTGAGCAACCTGTTCTAGTATTTGATCACACTTACATTGAAAAAGATTTTTCTTATGTTTAAATAGAATTTCCTGTATTTCACCTTGTGCCCATAGACTCTCATTCTACCACTGGGCACCACCAAGAAGCATCTGACTCCATCTGCTTTACTGCTCCCACCATCAGTTATCCATCCATACTGATAAGATTCTCTCGAGCCTTCTCCAGAATAAATAGTCCCAGGACTCTCATTTTTTCCTCATATGTCACATGTATAGCCCTTTAATCATTTCTGTGGTCCCTTGCTGCACTCTCTCTAATATGTCCATCTCTCTCTTGCGCTGGGGAACCCCAGAACTAGACACAGCACTCCAGACTCGTCCCACTCATGCTGGGCAGAGAGGAAGGATCATCTCTCTTAACTTCCTGGAAATGCTTTTCCCAATACAGTCCAGAGGCTATCGGCCTTCTTTGTCACAAGGGTACGTTTCAGGGTCATGTTGCCTGACTAATCTGATATCCTTCTACGAAGGTGTGACAAAATGGGTTGAGGAAGGGAGACCAGTGGACGTCATATACTTTGACTTCAGTAAAGCTTTCAATACTGTCCCCTGTAACATCCTTGTAGGTAAACTCAAGAAATATGGGATAGATGATTGCAAACTGGCTCAACAACTGAGTTCAGAGGATTGTGATGCGTGGCACAGAATCAAGTTGGAGGCCTGTGGCCAGTGGTGTCCCCCGGAGATCAGTGCTGGGTCCCGTTTTGTTCAATATCTTTGTCAATGACCTGGATGAGGGGATAGAGTGCACCCTCAGCAAGTTCGCTGATGACAAAAAACTGAGAGGGGTGGCTGACACACAGCAAGGCTGTGCTGCCATCCAACGAGATCTGGACAGGCTGGGGAGCTGGGCAAAGGGGAACCCCATGAAGTTCAATAAGGACAAGTGTAGAGTCCTGCATCTGGGGAGGAATAACACCAGGCACCAGTACACATTAGGGGACATCCTGCTGGAAAGCAGCCCCGTGGAGAAAGACCTTGGAGTCCTAGTGGACAGTGAGTTGTCCATGGGACAGCAATGTGCCCTTGTGGCCAAGAGGGCCAATGGGATCCTGGGGTGCATTAAGAAAAGTGTGTCCAGCAGGTCTAGGGAATTTCTCCTCCTCCTCCTCTACTCTGCCCTGGTGAGACCACACCTGGAATATTGTGTCCAGTTTTGGGCTCCCCAGTTCACGAGAGACAGGGACCTACTGGAGAGAGTTCAACGGAGAGCTACAAGAATGATTAAGGGTATTGAACATCTCTGCTGTGAAGAGAGACTGAGAGAAGTGGGGCTGTTTAGCCTTGAAAGGAGACAGCTAAGAGGAGATCTTATTAACGTATATAAATATCTGAGGGGTGGGTGTCAAGAGGAAGGTGCCAGTCTCTTCTCAGTGGTGCCCAGCAATAGAATAAGAAATAATGGGTTCAGGTTAGAACATAGGAAGTTCCACCTCAACATAAGGCGAAATTTCTCTACTGTGAGGGTGACAGAGCACTGGAACAGGCTGCCCAGGGAGGCTGTAGAGTTTCCTTCTCTGGAGACTTTCAAAACCCACCTGGATGCGTTCCCATGTGGCCTGCCCTAGGTGATCCTGCTTTGGCAGGGGGGTTGGACTAGGTGATCTCTAGAGGTCCCTTCCAACCCCTAACATTCTGTGCTTCTATGATTCCTTTGGTTGAATTTTATGGGATTTCTATTGAAGTGCTGTCCTGGTTTTTCTGGGAAAGGATCATAGAATCATAGAACATTTTCAGCTGGAAGAGACCTTCAAGGTCATCGAGTCCATTTTTTCTGGCCCTATCAACACCACTAAACCATGTCCCTCAGCACAACATCTATTTGCTTCTTAAACACCTTCAGGGATGGCAACTCAACTATCTCCCTGGGCAGCCCGTTTCAATGCCTGACAACCCTCTCAGTAAAGAAATTCTTCCTAATATCCAGCCAGAACCTCTCCTGGCGCAATTTAAGGCCATTTCCCCTTGTCCAATCATTTACCACCAGGGAGAACAGACCAACTCCTGCCTCGCTACAACCTCCTTTCAGGAAGTTGTAGGGAGCAATAAGATCTCCTCTCAGCCTCCTCTTCTCTAGGCTAAACAGTCCCAGATCCCTCAGCCTTTCCTCGTAAGACTGCTGTTCTAAGCCCTTTACCAGCTTGGTAGCCCACCTCCTGTACCCTCTCCAGCACCTCAATGTCCCTCTTGTAGTCAGGGGCCCAAAACTGGACACAGTACTCGAGCTGCAGCCTCACCAAAGCCGAGTACAGGAGAATTATCACCTCTCTGCTCCTGCTGACAACACTGTTCCTGATACAGGCCAGGATGCTGTTGGCCTTCTTGGCCACCTGGGCACACTGCTGGCTCATGTTCAGCTGGCTGTCCATCAACACCCCCAGGTCCCTCTCTGCCAAGCCTGTAGCACTGCTGGAGGTCATTGTGGCCAAAGTACAGGACCCGGCATTTGGTCTTATTGAAACTCATGTGATTGGCCTTGGCCCAGTGATCCAGCCTATCTAGATCGATCCCTCTGTAGAGCCTCCCTACTCTCGTGCAGATAGACACTTTCACCCAGCTTGGTGTCATCTGCAAACTTACTAAGGGGGCACTCCATCCCTTCATCCAGATCATTGATGAAAATGTTAAACAGGACTGGGCCCAGTACTGAGCCCTTGGGGACACCACTAGTGACTGGCTGCCAACGGGATTTAACTCCATTGACCTTTGGACTCAGCCATCTAACCAGTTTTTCACCCAGCCAAGCGAATGCCCATCCAAGCCAAGAGCAGTCAATTTCTCTAGGAGAATGTCGTGTGCAAGAGCATCAAATGCCTTACTAAAGTCAAGGTAGACAATATCCACAGCCTTTCCTTAATCCAACAAGTGGGTCACCCTGTCATAGGAGGAGATCAGGTGTTTTAAACAGGACCTGCCCTTCATAAACTCATGCTGACTAGGTCTGATCACCTGTTTGTCCTCCATGTGTTGCATAATGGAACTTAGGATTATCTGCTCCAACAGCTTCCCTGGAATTGAAGTAAAACTGACAAGCCTGTAATTTCCTGGATCATCCTTCCATCCCTTCTTATAGATGGGTGTAATACTGACTGACTTCCAGTCCGCTGAGGCCTGCCCAGTCAGCCAGGACTGCCGACAAATGATGGACAGTGGTTTGGTGAGCACCCCTGCCAGTTCCCTTGGCGCTCTAGGATGTATCCCATCTGGTCCCATAGATTTTTGGACATCATTGTGGAGCAGCAGGTCCCTGAATCAGTAGAATCAATTTAGTATTCAGGAAAGTTGCCCTTTTGATAAGACTTAAGCATCTAATTTGGTGAGAACAAAGTTGATAAGACACTTTGTTCTCATATCTGGCCAGCCATGGTATGCGGGTCTCCATAGCGGTGAAGATCTTCAGCGGTCTTTAGCAGTTTTGAGTTAGCTGCAGGCTAAATCCAGGAGGAGTGAAAGCCAGGGCAGCAAACCCAAGGTGGCCAACGTAAGTGTTCCATACCATAAATGTCACTATAAATTAGAAAGTATTTGGGGACGGGCAATTCTCTTCAATGGTCGAGGGTCTTGTATGCCATTCTGATCCTGAGAATTACTCTCCTGTTCGTTGTGACTGTCACATTTTTGCTGGAGCTGTAGTGCTCCTGGGGCTTCACATTTAGCATTCACCGCTGGGAGTGAGCAGCTCTCAGCCACTGCATGGGCTGAGTATAGCTTCGTGTATTTTATTTAGTATCAGTATCAGGTTTTTATTATTTTATTAAATCAGTTTCCACAGATCTCCTTTCCTTTTCCGGATTCCCTTTCTCAGGGAAGCAGGGTGGTCATTGGGTGATAGAAAAACAGACAGATGCTTCCAAAGAGCAGTATGACCATCTGGTCTACCAATGTTTCTTTCCAGTCTCATGTCTGCAACATGATTCATCCCCAGGTAGGCCTTGGTTTTCCTTGTCCCATTCCCATACATTTCATATAGTGTCTCTGTATTCCTCCTAGGTCACCTGACCCTACTCCCGCCTCTTGTGAACTTCCTGTTTAAGTTTAGTCAGGAGCTACTTGATTACCTACACAGGCCTCCTGACACCTCTGTTTCATTTCCTGCTCATCAGGATGAACCGTTCTTGAGCTTGGAGCAGGTGATCCTTGAAAATCAATTGCCTCTCCTGGATCTCTCTTCTCTCTATGACTGTTAATTGTGGGATTCCTTCAAGCAGCTCCCTGAAACAGATCACAGTCTGCTCTGCTGAAGTCCAGGGCTGTGATTTTGTTTTTTGTTTTGTTCCCTCCTCTCAGGATCCTGAACTCTATCATGCCATGGTCACGGCAGCCCAATCTACCCTTGACTTTCACATCCCCAACCCATTCCACCTTGTTTGTAAGTACCACATCCAACAGAGCAACTCATCTCTTCAGCTCATCCTTTATCTGTGTTAGGAAGTTGTCATTGCTCCAGAAACCTCCTGGATTTCCTGTGTCCTGCTGTGTTGCCCTTCCAGCAGATACTGAGGTGGTCATGAGGCTCTTCCAGTTGCCTGAAGAAGGTCTCCTTTACTGATTATTCTTATCAGGTGATCCATAACAGACATCCACCAAAGCATTGTTCGCGTTGTGTTGCCCACTAATCCTGACCCACAAGCTCTCAATTGGCTCATTGTTCATCCCTGTGATGAGGTAGTGTCAGGCAGACGCTATCATACACCGGAGAACCATTTCACAGCAACATCAGGCTCCTTCTCTACTACAGTTTGGCCTTCCTGTGCTTTCCAGGGAACACTCACATTCTGGGAGGCCTCATGCCCACTCAAAGCAATACCACAGCTGAGGGTCAACTTAAATGAAGCAGTTTCCATACAAACTGCAGTTCCTTCCCGGTTTACTGGTGGTGTTATTTATTTCTCAGGCTCCAGTCTTGCCACCTGAGACTGCATCACAGTGACATATTAGACCACATTTTAAGGCTTGGACCTTTACCTTCCTGGAAAGAAGTTTCAACTAAACCTTTTCATCTCAATGCAAAGAAATACCCACATGGTCCTGGTTACCCTAGGGCTTTCTGTTAAAGGTTATCTCCATTCATTCTCTGTGTTATCGCTTCATGATTTACTCTGTCCTTATATTCCCTAAAGAGCTACCCTTAGTTACGCAATTCATATCGAATTACATCTTCTCACCCCTGAGTCTAAATGTAAGGTAGTTTACTTTAAGACACTTGGCAATTGTAACACTTTTTCATTTGGATCAACGCATGTAATAACTATAAGCTTACTTATTAAGCAGGCCAGCTTATTTCTTCGATAGTGCTACTTTTTTGGTATGAAGCACTGGCTGTTTGATTCTGCTTTCACATTTGCCTGTCACTGCCACAGCATTGCATTATGCAAAGAAGTGATCCTCTTCCCCATCTTCCTAAGACAGCGTGTAACAGAACTGACAAGAAACGACAGGCATGCTTCTGTGCATTCCGCATTCATCTCAAAGAAAGTTCCAGCCTCAGCTGATACTAAGGCAGTGAACCCCTGGGGCTTTAAGAAGCATTGCCTTGCACATTATCCATATGCGATCCTAAGTGGTTTTCTCAAAAGAGCTGGCAGAGATGGAGCAGGGAAAGAAGCCAAATTTCTTCACTTGATGCAAATATCGAACTCCTTGAGTAATAATTTGAAATTCCTCGGCTAAGACACACTCTGCTTTTGAAATATTTACCTTTCCTTTATTTTTTATAACCTTAAGAAAATTTGGGAGGAATGTGAACTGTTTTGTTTTTGTCTTCCTATGACGGCAGAGATTTATTTATAGCCAGGAACTGGAGGACAGTTCTCACGTGGCTGCTGAAAATTAAAACAGCATGTAGAGTTTTGTTTTGTTTTGCTTTTATGCCTTTGCTGCTACAATCTCTCCCTGCGTTCCCTAAACCCTTGTTATTGTAACCAGAGCCACATTTTGCATTGCTACAATTGCAGGGTTATGTAAATTCCAAAGGCTTTAAAGGAATGGGCCTGCAGATTCCGCGCTGGGCCGTAGGGAAGATGACAGAAACAGTTATGCCCAGCATCTAGGGAGAGGCAAAGGCATTCATAAAGAGACAGGAAACCTAAGTCTCAACCTCAGCATCAACCTGAAGTTTCCTAAACTTTTTAGATCTTACTGGTTTTGTATAAATTGATTGTTCTCTCTTGTGCAGCCAGGAAAATTTGCTTCAGATACTTCTGGAAATCTTCATATGTCCTCTTTCACTTTCCACCAGTGGGTACTGGTTTGCCCAGGAGACCCAAAAGAAAGCTCTACAGGTATGAACTCCTTCAGACTCAAGGAACTGTATTTTTACTGTGATCATGAAACTGTACATGTTGAAAAGCATTGCTTTACCCACCAAGACATATATTAAAAAAGAAAATTACACCCACAGAGAATAACTATATTCACAGAAGACAGCAAGAGAACAAAGATTGTGCATCTGATCCCTTGCAAGAAGTCTTTACAGTAAGTAGGGGTGGGAATAAGCATGATACATTTTGCACTTCTGTATGCCTCTGAGTAACTAAGCTGTAATGCCAACACTAGCTGTGCATTTCTGTGTAAGCATGGGCAAGTCAATTCATGTTTCTGACTCTAGTCTCAAAAAGCGGGATAATAATGCCTGACTCAGAGTCAGTGTTAGAAGGCTCTGCATAAGCTCATCTTAGTCCCCAGTGTACAGGTAACTCAGCTAAATGAGAAAAATGTTTAGCCCATTTCTCCAGCTTTGCTTCTATTTCAGATCTAAATCACCATTAGCAAATCATGCTTACACCTCAGCAAAAACCTAGATTACATTATTCCTGACGTAAGTAGAGGTTTCAAAAAGCATGGTGCACCCTGATCACTGGAGTGTGCTAATGAGAGCTCAGGGAAATTACTGTTGTTGTGAAAAGGTGCAGCCAGACGTAGTCAATGCAGCTGACACTATAAAGAAGGTACTGGGCTGTGGTGCCACCTCAGTATGCTGCTTTTTACAAGTCTTGAGTTTTCTAGGCAACCTTAAACTTACTGCAGCAGATATAAAAAAGCAGGGGTTGCTGCATTGTTCACTCACCTCTTTGGCACAGAGCCAATAGGGCTAAGTCCTCAGGAAAGGAAACCAAGAAGCATTGCCTCACGCTCTGCAACCAGGCAGGTCAGTGCCAAGCCAACACGGAAAGGACATTCCAAGCAACTGTGAGTCACTGTACAGGTGGCAATAACTGTTATTATTAGGAAAGTGTAGCTGTTTAAGAAAGATTCATTTCTGGAGGTGCAGCTACACAGGATCCCTGCACAGTTCAGAATTTTCTACTCGTTTGTCATGTGCGTTTATTTACTTGGAGCCAGGCAGTGCTCTGTGGAGCTCTGATCCTCACTGTCACTGTGGCCTTGGGCAAATGACTGAATGCCTTTGCACCTACAACTCCTTTTAAAGTCAACTGGTGAGGTGGATGCTTAACAATTCTGAAAAAACCAAGCCCTACAGGTCAGAATAAAGTCTGCTAGAGCTGAGGTGTTCTGGGTAACATCATAAATTATACAAATTTTGAACACAAAAACTGAAGCGTTCACAGCTAGCAAATATTTTTGTCAATGTGGTCCTGTAATTGGCCCAGTGTAACACAACCCTCACACACAGAGGGGTGGGGTCCAATGGACCATCTATACTAACATTTTTTGGAAGATGACAATTTGTTAATGAATTGTGTGGAGTCAGAAACAAGCAGCTAGAAGACAAAGAGAAACCAGAAATCAAAGACAGCTGTATCAGACTGTGTCCCATTCTTTGTGCACCTAGTGATAAATATCTAAGAACTATACATTCTACTGAACCAGGTAAAGTACTGACCAAAATCATTACTTTATTCTTTAAGTTATGTTTCCTAAGAGTTTAAACTCTCAAGTCCTTTCCTCACAGATGACTAGTTTAGCACTCTAAAGCACTGTGGAACGCAGGCAAGAAATTCTGATATCTTATAATATCAAATTCCTCAGATTTCAGTCTTTAGCCTGAATCAGAATTGCTACACACCTCTGAATGATTAGCAATGCTTCATATAGACCTTGGTATTTTATCCAAGTATTGAGCAAGGTGGAGGTTGTTTAGCTTTTGGAATCTCTGAAGTCTGCAGCCTGTAATTATTGGTGAAACCAGCAGCATAGCTCCCATCTACAACTCATTGGTTTCCCTGAGTTAACAAAACCCTTCCTTGCCTTCCATGCTTGCATAGCCAATAGATACTGCTTGGCTCAGCACAATTAGCAAAGCAGGCAGGACAAGGTGCCACTTAGTCAGCTCTGACGCATTTTACAGCAGAGGACATCCAATAGCTGACACGGTTCAATCAAGGTAAAAAAAATCATAAAATACTAATAAACATAACCACACGGGCTTTTCAATTCATCAGACAGGCCTCATCAAATAGAAGTATGACAAACCCCTCCTACTGACACCAAATGGCAATAAGAAAATGAAAGGCCTATGTGGGCCCAGTGGTTCAACGTGATGATGTCTAGTTAGGCCCATATTAGATTCTCAAGACTATCATATTCCTCTGTTGGGTAAAGAAAGAAACAACAACAACCACATAGCTAGAAGTTACACAGTTAAAAAAAAAATCAAACAAAAAACCCCCCACCCGTAAACAGGAATAGAATAGAATAGAATAGAATAGAATAGAATAGAATAGAATAGAATAGAATAGAACAGAATAGCTCAACTGGAAGGGACCTGCAATGATCACCTAGTCCAACTGCCTGAATGATTTAGTGCTCTCTAGTGACCCAACTCAGGTGAGCTGCAAAAGGCAGACTTGTGTTGTCCTCTCTCCCTGATGCAATCAGCTACACCCAAAAATATCTGGAGGGAAAATTACATGTGACACAGCAATGGTAAAAATGACCCAAACTAAGAAGCGGCAACTCTGAGGGTGTGGGAAAGTCTGCAAACAAATCACTGGGTGTGTCAGATACACAGACGCTAGTATAATGCAGTGATTACTATGTCTCTGCTCAGTGAATATGCAAAAGAACCCTGCACAATGACCGCTGAACAAACTCAGGTCTGTGTATATTTGCCTAGGAGGAGTACAACATGTGCTGTGACCCTAAAGCTTCATGGACACTCAGAACATAACTAAAGTTCAGAGATACTAAATAAACTCACCATGGCATCGTATTCTACATGGAGGCTTTTTATACTGTTTCTTAGTGTCACAGAACTGGGAAAACCGCTTTTGTGTCATCCATGTGTGAATTTCTCAAGGAGTTTCACTGTGACTACAGGGCCCATTATTCCTCACCCTATTTGCATCACAAGATGTGGTGTGTATGATTCACATCAAATGGCAATATCTGGCCCTAGAAACAAGCCTCCAAAATTCTGGTGAGAACTTCGGCTTTAAAAGTCCGAATACGGCAAATATAGGCACCTTGTCACACAGTCAAATCAGGAAACCTAAATAAGAAAGCTTACACATCCATGCAGCCTGGGCTGTTCCATTACAAGTAAACAAACATAACTAGGGGTAGACAGACAGATAGATAGATAGATAGATAGACAGACAGACAGAAAACTGGAAAGCACATACCCCAAGTCATACGAAGAGTTAATAGCAGTTGACGGCAGTGGCCAGCCAGCAGAAGCAAACCCAAGGTTAACAATAGGAGAATTTCTAATGGAAGTCAAAGAGTATTTCCCATTTCTCTGGAGGTGTTGCCCCCTAGTCTGGCACCAAACTGCCTGGCTCCCTCTAGCTTCTTTGTAGATTAAGTTTATTCCTGAAAGAGCTAAACAATCTCAAGAGACCATGTGTAATGAGTGCTCAAAGGAAAAATGAAGGTTGCCTATCTCTCCCCATCATTTTGTAACCACTTAGCATTGAGTACCCAGAATTGAACACAGCATTCCTAGTGTTGTTTCATCATAGCTCAGAGACATATTTCCTCAGCAGGCTATTGGGATCAAAGACTTAAGGCAACATCCCTGAAAGAAAAGACAAGACAAACCACAGAGGGGACTTTTTTGCCATCTGCTTCCATTTTAATTTGCTACACTCCCACATGTCACCAGAGCCTGTAGGGTGGTCAGTTGGATTCTGTGTCATGTGCATTCATGGGAGTACAGGACTACAAGGTCATCACGTCCTGTTTCCTACAGTCATAGTCAACTGCGTATTAGAATCATAGAATCATAGAAAGGCCTAGGCTGGAAGGGACCTTAGAGATCATTTAATCCAACCTCCCTGTCATAGGCAGGGACGCCTCAGCTAGATCAGGCAACACATGAGGACTGAACGGGGATTGAACCCACGACCTTGGTGTTACCAGCACCACACTCTAACCAATACAAACATGTAGTTCAGCAGACTTGGCAGCACATTTATTCCAATACTGTCACACATCAGCATAAGACTGTTCAAGTGACCAGGGGAAAGCAGAATTAGATAAGTTCTCCAGTCACTTCAGGAAGGCAGCCATTTTCATTCTTAGTTTAAAGCAGCTGACAATGATGAATTACGTATGCCATTATATACAGAGGTATAATATCATCTTCCTGTCCTCCAATATCTGATCCTAGAGATTATAGTTTAGCCCACTCTTATTTGAGTATTCATGCTCTGTGGATAAAAATACGTATAGCTACAGTAATACTTGTCAAAGTGAGAAAAAAATCAAAATATTGATATGTATGTAATCTGAATTGTATGATGATGTATCTTGCAATAATAAAGGCTAGTAACTGAAAAATTCACTCTCCAGACTGATGAAGCAGCATTCTTAAACTGCTTTTTATTAAAAGTACAGTGATAACGCATGAAAATGTTAGTAAACTACGTTAGGTCAACTGTAGCTTGTATTTACAGTAAGTATTTTCTCAGCTATGGCTCTCATTTCACAGTAGCTTAGCTACACTAACAGATGTGTAAGTCAGAGGGAGTATGGGCCTCTGGAGATGTCCTGATAGATGTGAGCATACTAAACATCACCACTGTAAGTGAGCAGGGGATGAGGCAGTGAGGAGTTGCTTGTTAAAATTTGCGTCTGTTTAAACATAAAAGTGTCATGAAGGGCACAGTAGAACATTTATAGTTTAACACATGTCCCCCAGCAGGTACCTGAAGCTGTTCTAGATAAGCCCAGACACAGCTGGAAAACAATTCATGGTTCCCCAAGGCAAATCTCCCCTAGTCAGAAGATGCATCTGTTTTTCTCCCTATAACTTAGCAATGGTGAGTGCCAAAGACTTTGTAACATTCACACAGACTGCCTGAATTCTGTCAATGATGAAAGGCTAAGGTCAAGCTTTGTACTTCTGTCATTGGCAACACATTGCAGGGCCTCTACAACCGAGCCAGAGAGATTCACTCATTGGGATGCCTGACCCACAGGGCAGTAAAAGTATGAGACGAGCAATGAGGGCAAGTTCATATCTCAGTAAGGCACAGTTGGAAGACAGTCCATATTGGCAGGGGCCTAGCATGGTTATTACTCTATGCCTGCATAACAGTGCAGGAGGATGCTGACAGATCAGAGCACAGGCGAGAACAAAATCAACTGTCTCTCTATGCATTCAGCTGTTAGAAACATAGTTTAATTGGTTCCCGCTGTATACACGGCTGCAAAAGTAGCAAAGGACTGAAGTTCCCCTGTGTTTGGTCAAGATCCTGCTTTCTTTCATCTGTTGTGCAGATGCTGAAGGGGTGACCTGCCTGGAGGGGGTCAGGATTTTGCAGGATACTCATAGTCCAGGCATCCCAGCTTAATGGTCAGTGACTCAGTGAGAAAACCAAGACTGTCTGCACTGGTGGATGGCCTATTCCTGACAACGTTTGTAAGGAAGAATGATATCCCGGTAAACTGCTCTGCAGGTGGATGCTGTTAAAAGACAAACAAACCCATTCTACCTAGTTAGGGTAGATCTCTTACAATCATTGACAGCAGTACTTAAGTTTCATATGCTCAGTGCAGGAAAAAAACTTAAATGAAGGGTGAAGAGTAGGAAAAAATAATTTAGGTTTATAACTAGAGGTTCTGTAAATACAGAAGACAGATATGGGGGAGGGAGAAAGAAAGGTGAGGAGTACCAAATCTGCAGCAGGGTGATATATTTGCGTTCTGTAAGAAGTATGTTTTTTGTGAACATGTGGGTTGTCTACCAGGCAGGAGGCTAAATGGGACATAATGATAAAGGTGTTGTTAGAATACTTTAGCTAAATTGCTAAAGCTTTATTAGACTCATGCCCGAGAGGACATAAGAGTAGTTTAAAAAAGGGGTCTCTAACCTACCCTCAGTGAGAGTATTTATATGACAGTACAGAGTCCCATCTGAGAAAGCTGTGCCTCAGTTTCTCCAAATGCTAAATTCATTAATATTTGTGAAGTGCTTGGAAACTTTCAAAAGGAGAGTGCTGAATGCAAATAATAAATTGCTTACTTTATCTAACTATATACATGTGTCTTATCCTCACATATTGGTACAGTTCATTATTGCACACAAGAAAATATTCTCATCATTTAACTCAGAAACAATCTGGTTAATGAGCACACGATACCCACAGTGTTCAGGGTTTGATCTTAAACCAGTGGAAAGTACAGAACTTACTTTAATGTAGGCTGAGGATTTATTGACTACATGTTTTCAAAGGGATTAGACTATTGTAAAATTCCTGGGGAAAAAATATCTTCATGCTAGAGGGAAATCATGTTACACCTCTACAAAAGTCCGGGAAACTTCTACACACAGATTAGCAGAGGCAGGGATGCTCCACAGTAGTTTCATTCCCCCTTGAAAAGATTGTTCCCCACAACCTGACAAGGAAAGGAGCAGAACTGGCAGGCTGATGCAGAGAAACATGGAATTCCCACGTATTTCTGTCACAGCCTGGAGATTTGAAAGAAAACAGATGACAGTGCAGGACCAAGAGCGTGCAAAGAGATTAATGATTTTTCAAGACCAGCCTGAAACACCTAAAAATAGCCTAATTTTTTTTTTGAAAGCACTGAGCTTTCCTGGACAATGGAAGCACCCAAAATATTTGTTAGTTATGAAAACATCAGCAACAATCATACTATTGATGAGTAAGCCTGTTTGAAATGTTCAGTTTCAGATAAATATTTAAATGCAAAAGAAAAGGCAAAACATTTCTAAAACTAATTGTACTGGGATTAGCAAATAAAATTCTTTCTGAAAAAATAGGTCACTGTAATCCAACTTTGAACTGGGGAACAAGGAGAGATGCTTTTCACTTTTTTTCACTGTAATAAGATGCAGACAATGTTAAAAATGAAATTACAATTTCTTCATACGCATTCTTGATACTTAAAGGACTATAAAATGCGATTAAGTTTCTGGAGGTTTGTGATGTAACTTGTCATGTTCCTCAGCCCACATCTTACAGATATGACTCTTTCTCCCTAGTAGAAAAGTCAAAATATCAGAGCATCTTCACGGTGTTTACTCCCTCAAAGGCCATGGGACTATAAAAATGACTGCACAGAGTCAGAAGTCTATCGAAGCCCATACTCTATCCCCAAGTATATAGTTGATACTACTCCTGTTCAATCCTTTTAGTTTTTTAGGATTTACTTGGAGGTGGGAGTATAGCTAGATTATCAAGTTTAATAGCTACCAGTGGATCTATCCTCCAAGATTTTTCATCTCTTCCCACAGCTTCATCTGGGGAGAAGGAAATTTTGTCACATGATATTAAACCCTTGAAATGTATCCTTGCATGACTTCTTCACAATGAAATCCAACCTAGATTATGCTCCTTGGCAGAAATGTTCTGTCTCTCTTTTCCATGCATGTGTGAGTGTGTTTGTGTATTTAATTTATAAATATGTCCTGGGAACACATCTTCAGATCCTATCTTAAAAAGTTAAATGGGACCTGACCACTTTCTTCAAGGATGAACAGAGCACTGTGTAAACTTCCATCACTTAAGACTTCCTAACCCATTCATTTGTTTAAGCAAACTATAGTCACTGCCCTTCCAAACAGAAAACAAAATGCAAAGCCCCCTGGACCAGGTTTGTTCACTGTCTCAATTAATAAAAGCCATTACAGTAAAAATGAGTCCTTCCTTATGCCTCCTTAAAAAAAAGTAATGGAGTTGTTGAGTCTCACAAAGCAGCTTTGTCCCCAGTTCAAAGAAGAGCTGGGCTGGTACATGCATTGCCTGCATTTAAGTCATCTCGGGACACAGTGAAGAGAAAAATACTCTTCAACAAAAACAAATGTGAACTTCAAAGCTTATGAGCAGAAATATAAACTTCAGTGATTGCTACTTTGAAGCCAGCAAAACTGGGAAGTGAGCAAGCACTTGTAATTCAGGGAGGGAGCCTATTCCTCTCTTGCTGCCAAAATTTTTCTCAGTTCCTCAAGGTTACCTCTATTTCCCTTTTCATGCAGTCTAAACACATCCTTCTGATCTCCAGCTCCCACTCCTTGAATTCCAGCAAGTCTTCTGATCTCCTCCCCTTCTTATCTGCTTCCTTCTTTCTACCTTATGTTTCTCTAATTCCTAACTCCACAGAAACTTTATCGCTGGTATAAGCCTGCTACACTCTCAGAACAACTTTTCTACTAAATCCAAAAGACATGAGCTTCTCCTGGTCAGATTTGTTATTCTGCGTTGTCCCAAGTCTAGGAAACTCCTCCTAGTAGAAGATATTATCTGATACCATAGAGATCTCCAGAGAAGCCAAAATCTCAAGTGTTGAAATACCACATGGAAAATTGAAAATATAAATCTAATATGTAACATACAAACTGGACACAAAGCCTATGGGAAGGAAAAGTCTGTTTGACCATCATCAGGTAAAGAATTAACACACAGCACTAAGAAAGCTTGAGGCTGTCCTACCCGTTGCACTCTCAGTGTGAGATGTGTTCATGGGCGTGTGTCTATGGGGCGCTCAGCAAATTAAAGCCAGGTACATCCTAGATATGTTAAGAAAAACAGACCTGACACACCAAAACTCATGGGAGTGACATGGAACACATTCTTCTGTGGCTTCTATTGCTGTAAGAGAGAAACAGCTCCAATGACCTTCAGAGAGTTATGCTGCTGTAAAAAGTACATGAGCAGAATCAGAATCAAATCCACTGTGCAGATTTGCCCAAGTCAGCCAGCATTTCAAAAGTAGCTTATAATTTTGGCTGTCTCAGTTTCAATTTTTGAGTGTCTTGGTGCCTTAACAAGGCACTAAAAATACAGAGCCAAAATTACAGGTTACTTTGCACAACTTGGGCCTCAGTTTCTCTGGACCAAATGCTGATCCCACTTGAACTTATTTGTAATTGAAGCTTGGAATAATTTTCTTGAACAATACAGAGCTACAAAAAACTTTCACTACTACAGATGAGAGCAGACTTGAACTGTCTATACCTCAGGTTGCTCATCACCAAACTGAAGACACTGGGCCAAATCTTTAGCTGGGATACACTTGTCATAGCTACACTGAAGTCCCCATACCTATTTGCATCTGCTGAGAATCCAGCCCAATAAATCCCATTGACTAATTTACATAGCATTATGAAATTTAATACCTACACAATGCTTGGAAGATAACAAGTCCTCAGCCTGATAATGACTCAGAGTAGTGCCAAACAGAAGTAACTCCACTGTTAAGTAGAACTGCAGAAAGACAAGAAATTAATCATTTACTCTATGTTAGTATATGTACTGAGTCCTGCTACTATCAGTTTTCTGCAGATGCCTTAGTTCCAAGAAGTATAGATATTAGGGAACACAACTGGTAAAAAGGAAAAGCTGTAAGAGTCACCACTCAATCATCACCACAACAAAAAGCAGAGGAAAATACATGTAAACTCTTTTTTCCAATGAAAATCAGAGCAGTTAGCTTTCTTTTGACTTAGGAACATACTGTGCTTGCTTGGGAGCTGCAGGGGCAGGGAAGAGAGAGAGAGAGATCAGATGTCCATAGGATTGACCTAGGTTTGAAAATTCACAGCAATTAAAGTGCTGAGAGCCAAAACTCCCACGCATCCTTCCCCTAAGTGTCAGGAAATGGTGTCCCCTGATTGCTCAATCACAAGGTCAGATGGCTGGCCTGGAGGGACTAGATGGGTTTCTGGGATTCCACTGGTCCTTGGGGGAATTTTGTGTCAACTAAGGCAGATGGAGCAAAACCAAACTATCTGGGAGATGCCTTCAAGATGCTGTTCAAGTTTTGCTGTGCCTCTCTGCCAATAAAAGGCAGCCAGTGTCCGGACTTGGTAAGAAAAATTTTTGCAACTGATTTCAAGATGAACAGAGTGATCTCCATTACACATAAGGAGCACAGTGAAAACAAACAGCAGCGATAGCAGCAGACAAGTGATACAGTGTGGTATGGCCACTAGGATATCCAGAGAATTTGTTTACTCAGCTCTGTGAAACCATGAGACTGCAGTTCGTAATGCATAATATAGAGTTTTAAAACCTCAGGGTTGCACTGTGACTGCCGTAAGTTCTGATAGGGAATTGCTTTCTGTTTCACAAAGCAAAAGTGAAAAAATGAAAAGATGTCTGCCCTGTCCATATTATGTTTGTTTCTCCTCCTTCCAGGGTCAGTGTCCACCAGTAGAAGAACTAGCAATTTCGTGGCTGGTATAACCTCATCCAGACTCAAGGGTGCTGAGTGATCACCCATGTATTCTCATGAGACACTAAATTTATCTACTGCCCCATTCTTCCTCCTCCTCTTCTACTCAGTGTGCAACTTTTCCTGAGAACCTCAGCTAACAGCCCACAAGGAACTTCCAGACTTGCAATCCCCTGCAGATAGTGTCACTCACTAGTGAGTTGCCCAGCTAGACGACAGAGAGAGGAATCATGAAGGGAAGCAGTCAGCTTAATACAGCCCAAATCGAGAATTATCTCTTTCTTAGTTTCTATTTTCACCCTCTCAGCTTTCAGCTGTTCTATATATATTAGTTCTGTATTGCCACGTACTTCAGACAGACGAACTGCTGAACAGCAGCTGTGCAGTTAAAGTGTCTGTGGCTGTGACAGTTCTCAAACTTTTACTGGGGCACGTAGGTTTCTAACAGGTTACTACATTTCTTAAGGACTTTTGTTCTTTCATATTGCTGGCCAACGTGGTTAGGTTGTTGCAAAGAAAATAAATGAGCTTCTTGGCAAAGGAGCTGCTAGGCTACTGGAAACAAAATCTACTAAGAAATAAATGGGGGAGAGGAAAAGGATTCTGATATGTCATGGTAAAGCAGCCCAGAATACCAAACCAATTCCTTCCAAGTCTGGAGACTTCACTTCCAAAATACATCCTTGCAGGACCTGGTTCTTAGAACACATGCTGCCTTACACATGTAATCACTATGGTAGCTTTTCCTCCAGCTCAGCCTAGCTTGCTTTATGTGGCATGGCATCCCTTAGTAGGGGTTAGACCTTGACCATCTGCCCTGTAAAGGCTACCTTCATTACATCAACCAGTACAGTAGTTACATCAACCTGCAGTTGCTTTCAGCACAGCTAACTAGACTTGCTCAATTTCATTTTACAGCAGAGATACCTGCAAAACTCACTCCTCCCAGTCCTCATTTTTCCTCCTTTACTTGGTTCTCCCTGCCCCAGCAACCCGCTCTGACACTCTCAAGAGGTAAAGCATTTGTAGACTTATTCCCTTACCGAAACAATTCAGCCCTGGGAGCACTGACTTGCAGCAGCCTTTCTTGTGACTGCTTGTTGGCTGAAGCCAATTACTAAGAGCACAGTGCACTATATTGTGCAATTCACATAGCTCCTGCTTCTCAGCCCAGCTTTGTGTTTATGTTCAAGGGCGTCATCTCTCCTTCCAGCAACTGTACAGACCAACCACTCTCTCACTGGCAAAGAGCTTTCTAAAGTTACAAGAGCGAGCAAAGCATGTCAGCTTCACATATAAGGCATCAAACTCTTCAACCCTACTGTGGAAATGAGCTCTTTCTGTCCTGGGTCTCATTAGAGAAGATGCCAATGAAGAGGACGGCTGCCTCCACATCTGTTCTCAGAACTGCTCCCAGCTCTACTCAGAGAATGAATAAGGGACATCCAGGTGTGAAACGGGGGACGTTTGGTTAATTGCATGAATGCAGCACTGTATTTTAATCGTGAATGAATAGAGCTGAGTATTCCACTGGTCTTGTGAGGTAAGCTTGCGAATCTCTGGACTGCTGAGGTAAATTTAAAAAAAATAATGAATTTAAGAATCACTAGCTTTCCTTGGGACTTGCACCATGTGTCTGTAGTAGTACCTCTGCAAGTATTTCACAGGGACATCCTCCCTGTAGTACCTGCCTCCATATATGACCCTGTTACAGATAGGTTTTGGATGCAAGAGATGCCTCTTTCTCTACAGAAACAGTGGGTTCTTTGGAGAGCCCTTAGGATCAAGTGAGTACAGGCTCAAGGCACTAAACTTGTCGACTTAGTGAGCGACACCCCATAATTCTGTTAGGATCTGTCATTGTCAGTAGCCTGGCAAACAGATTGGGACAAAACTTCATTGTCAGGGAGCCAGGAAATTGCCTGTCTTCTTAAGGAAAGAGGAACTGCTTGCTGCACATTAAGTCAAGGAACTAAAGAGTTAAAAAAGAAATCCTGCATGGTGGAGTTGCCTCAGGAAGCTGGATTTTGCCTAGGGCTTATTTGGGATTTTGCTGTCCTGCCAACAGAACATGAAGGAGCTGAATTTGAGTTAATTTTGTAGTCTTAAAAATACATCCTTCTCTCTCCCTCTCACTCTCATTTGACCTCCCTCATCCCACCCCCTACCCACATAGAGAAAAGTGCAAAAGCCTGTACCATCAGCCCCTCTGCATACCTTTGGGAGAAGTGATCAAACTAAACCTAAATCCTGTGTGCTGCCAGGCTGGCTTCAGGACATTACAAAGGAGGAAAAAAAAAAACAAGAAAAGAGAGACAAGAGGTACTTGCAAGGATTTGTTCTTGAAAACAAGCAAAAACATGAGAAGATTTGCTGCAGCTGCTGCACTTACACTGTAGTGCCCTCGTCTTTGCGCAGCTCCTCCCTGTTCTGCAGTCCTGTAATCCACATAGAGAATTGTCTGTGCTGCTCCTCTCGCTGGCAATGCTGTTGTAGTGAGACTGGAACTGCTGCTGTTTTCACTTTCAGACCAGCCTCTCTGTCCAAATCCTCTGACGTCAGACAGCCTCTAAGAGATATTTATGGAATGAACAATCTAAAAGTTTCTCTAGGTAGAGCTCAGATTGCAGGTTTTTTGCATTTGGAATTTTTACACTTTTGGATAGAAAAACCCTACAAGGGAGGCCGGGGAGGAAATGGTGGGGAACTACAGATGTGGTTGTATAAGTCCCTGGCAAAAGACAATCCCTGTACTTTACTGCCCATGGTACATTATATCCACACCTAGGATATAACTATTTGTCATGAAAGTCCCCATTTGGAAAGCGGTATTTTCCAGTCTCTCAACTGTGCCTACACAGTGTTTGAATCAAGCAAAGAGGTCACACACAAACACACACACACTCCTAGCCCACAGTCCTCTTCTGTGTCCACATTTTCACTGGATTTAACTAAAATAGGAGTGAAAGAGCCCTTCCAAGCATCTTGTCCACATCCTCTTTCAGTTTTGCACCTCTAGCTGGAACATTTTCCCAGGCATGTGGGCCAGCTTCCCCCTAATTTCAAAATACCTTCCAGAAGTGTCTCATCTCAGATGAATATCAGCTCAGCCAATTCGTTTGATCTCTGATCTCTATTATGCTCTGCCTGTGTGCATCTCTATTTCTATTATTTCTTCTGTACTGTACAGTACGAAACATTTCACCTGCTGTGAAAGCAACTTAACAGTGTTTGTAGAAGAGAAGAGGTGACAGAACAAAAACTGAAGCAGAAGTATTAGCATTAATGTTAAGCGGTACTTGAAGAGTGAAATGCTCACATGGTATAATCCTGCTGAGGCAAGTGATGATAAATTTGGACTGATAAGACCTCTTTGTTTTGCGTGTAGGAGCTGAGTTTGGCTATAAGCCTGTTAGTATTAGTAGTCCCATCTAAGAGATGAGGAAACTGAGGTCTGAAGGTGATATATGTTGGAAGTCCTTGAGTGAGCCTTGCCTGATTACCGACATACCTTGTAAATAAGTTCAAAACTCATTCAACATTTTCTGAAGGAGTCTACAAATGTGTTGCTATTATAAGCAGCTGTTATAGTTTATTTTATATCCCATCATTTCCATTTGCAAATAGTCATAAGAAGTATGTGTCTTAGTACCACTTTTGGAGATGTGAGTGCTATTTCAAAATGTAAAGTCAAGGCTCTTTTCTTTGCAATTTACTGGTAGAGCAAATTTACGATTTGGGCCTGTGTGGATTAGATTTTTTCATATACATATGCTTTCTCTTTTCTGATCTACCATCATCACTCATTTGAGTATGAGCCAGAGCTCTTTGAAATCAATGAAAATCATTTGATCAACTTCAAAAGGCTTACAATCAAGTTTGCTCTGATAATTTTCTAATGGCAACTAGCCACATAAATTGCTATATCATCAGTATGACCAAAAACCTTGAGAAAAATTCCAGAAGAAAATCTGAAAATATTTCCATCTCTATCTTTAAAAGATGGGTCTAAGAATCTGGCAGATGCAGGAACAAGAAAATATTCCCAGCCCCAAAGCAGTATTCTCTTGAGCAAATATTTTCATACATCATGAAAAATAATAATAACAACTGAGTTTTGATGATATCCAAGCATTGAACAAGTGGCAGTGTTGACCCCTCTGGCTATCAGATTTGTCATTTGTCTACTTAAGATCAACAAGGATAAATCAGGGCAGGAGTACCCGCCCTGCCATGCTGCATGCTACTCTTACTGAAGATCAGCCCTGGAGCCATGTTCCTACCATGTTCCTACCATGTTCCTACCATGTTCCTACCTGCAGCTTGTCCCATAGATACCCTCAGGGAACTTCAAAGGGCAGAGTGATTCAGGGCTTCTCTGTAGGATACCAGAGCTGTTCCTTATGGGTAGTTCTACCTCCTACCAGCTTTCATTGACTCAACTCCCATGGTTAATAAACTCTGTAAAGCACAATAAAGGCTCCTGGTGTTCACTGAAGATGAGATGGCTATACATGATTCTTGCTTTCTCTGTTTAATTTATAGGTTTGTATTACATCTTGTCCCTAGAGAGTGGAAAAGAAGGAATGTGGAAATCCTGACTTTCACACAGAAGTAAAGCATTAAAAATTACAACTTGTCTTACAGTGTGGCCCAAGCACAAATGGTATTTCTTTATTTCAAAAGACTTTGCAGCAAGATTGAAATGCCAAGAGACTCAAATGCTCTGAAGTGCCAAGAGACTGAAATGCTGTTTACCCACACATGACATTGGACAATGACAGTGAAAGCTGCTATTAACCTGTGTCCAGCAGTACATTTCTTTTGTCCTGAAGGATATACCTGTTAACATGTGGTTGTAAAGGTAGAAATATCCATCCTATCAGAAGTGCTACAACATTCCAGGTACTGTGGATTAAGACAGTATCTCTATGAACCTGTTGGATTTCTTTATGGAAATGAAAGGAAGAATAGCCCTTTGTATTGATGTATATTCACAATCTCTGTACTGAATCACAGAAGATATACTTCCACAAGATGCAACAGGAGTCGTTTTTAGAACACAACACTGCAATATGAAGAGCACAAAGATCCCATCTGTGGGAAATTTGTATTCCCATTTCCTATACAGGAGAACCTTCTCCACTGAACTTGGAGTGTTCATGTGAGGGCACAATTTTCTCCATTTAAAACAGAATTTATTTAAAACAGTACTTCTCCTGAAAGATACTATAGGCAGGCACTTCTGGAGGGTGAAAAGTAACCTTGTGCACTGGGCCAACATAAGCATAGGCATTACTCAGCCCTGAAAATCAGAGAGCAGCACGAGGCCTTCTACATCCCTTGCAAATGATTGATAAAACCAGACAGTATCTGTTCCTCACATCCAAATAAGTCTCAGTATGGGTTTACATGAGCAACTGTAGCAGGCCAGTTGTCACTCCCTTAGTGCTACATAACAACAGAATAAACCAAAGGAAATGAAACCATATTAAAAGACTCTCCTTGCTGCCATAGTGGAACAGATCATTCAGCTCTCTAGTCTCGTACAGTGCCTCAAGCAGTGGTTAGATACCTGATGATTCAGAACATAAAGAATGGAAAACACACTACATCCAGACAGCTGTGGGCTGGAATATTACATAAGAACTCGGGGGTACAGAGGGAAGAGAAATTCTTTCTTGAACCCTACAGTTGATCAGTTTACACCTTGAAGAATGAGGTTTTTTCAGATGATGAGTTTTTTATCTTGCACTGGCATTACTGTGAATGTTATTTCTGCATATATTTCAGTTTTGAGAATCTGCCAGGCTTTTTTCCAATCCGCTGAAGTCAGGAAATGCAAAGTTATGGCATATGTTCAAAAGAATAGCACACACCAAAGCATGCAGAGAGCTCTATCTTTGTCCTCAGATGCACACAGCCTTGGCCATAGTTTTTAAATCCACCCAGTGATTTTCCTTTCATTTTGCATCACAGAATTCTATTCCCTGTGTACTTTTGGCCTCCAGATTTAAGTCTTCACAGCACTGAGCAGAGAGGAACCACTTACAGATCTTGTCTTCTTTTTCAAGGCCTGAAACAGTACCGTGGCTTACCAGGTGCTAATAAACAGTTTAAGTGATGGGAAGGCGTTGCAGATACATGTGTGCCAGTAAGAAGGATCATTCTAAGACACTGCCACAGCTATTTTTGTCCTGTGCAAGGGATTGTACTTTGCATATCAGGAAAGGCAGAAGGAAGCACTTTCTGGCACTGTACCACAGTGTACCTGCAATGTCAATCTAGCCACGCAGGATGATGCAGAGGATGGTAAGTGTCTGAGTATCATCATCAATGCATAGCACTGGATAAACCTCTATTTGCAGCCAGACAATGAAGTGACAGCATTTTAGGCCCAATTTCCTCCAGTATCAGGCAACAAAAAGTGAGAGTCGGTGGAAAATTAGGCTCCCACAGCTGAAGGAGCACTTTCAATTAAAAGTAGTGCAATGTTAGAGCAAGAATTACAAAGCCAGTGTCTCTGCAGTACACTGCAAGTGAACCCAGAGACTGATGGACAGACTGGACTCCTCAAACTAAATTTAGCAGCAGTCTTAGCCTTGATGGACAGTACTCGTACATGAGGGTAGACAGAAGACAGCATGGGCTGAGAACACCCTGCCTCCACCGCTGGCAGAAGAGGAGGCAGGACAGAATGAGCTCTGTCTCACACAGGGAGTCATGGCTGGGCTCTGTCTCCCTTCCAGCAGTTGACCAGGCCAAGGAGAATTGAGTAGGCCAGACTATTTGGACAGTTGTAAACTAAAAATTGTTCTGCAGATATATAATATCACAATAAAATATCATTTTTGTAATATATCACAGCCCAATTAGCTATTCCCAGAGCTAACTTAGGCTGATTTTGTTTTCCACCAAAAAACTATATAGCAAAATTAGGTTAACCTGAGCCCTTTGAGAGTTTTGTGAGACAACACTTTCTCGGCTTCTTTCACACACACACACACTGGACCGACAACTGTTAAAGCACAGATAGTTCAAAGAAGCCAGAGATACAATTTGGGGGGAAAACATAAGCACACAGTAGACAGCCATGCAGACAGAAGTGCCACCAATGATATACCATAATAACAACAATAATCACGCACTACAAAACATCAGGGGAGACTAAGTTGGAAGGAAAGTTAAATTATGTGGACTGTATCAATTTTCTTTTCTTTCCTAGACATTCTCTCTTCTTGCAAAAGATTTATTTTCAAAAGACTTCAGAAAGCCAAGAAAGCCTATTAGACTAGCAATTATCCTGAGTCACTTCCTACAATGGTTTAAAACAACTTTTCAAAAAATCTCTTCTGTGGGTGGGGATGTAAGTATATCAGTGGCCCACAGAGCTGAACCAATAAGGAGGGAATGATCTACCTCATTCCCTGAAAGGAGGAATGATCTACAGCTAACTACATTAATTTTTAATATCATTGAAAGAATACCAAGGTTGGAAAATCAAATCTTGGGAAATTACAGATACCAAACAAATTATGATATGGATATGTTTATTCCCTATGCGTGTAAAACAGCTGTGGCAGAATGTGGCATGAGATCCACCTGTCTGCATTTTAGTTCAAGGCATTTCATCACAGAGTTATCCTAGAATGGTTTGGGTTGGAAGGGACCTTAAAGATCACCTAGTTCCAATCCCCCCACCATGGGCAAGGACACCTCCCACTAGCCCAGGCTGCTCAAAGCCCCGTCCAACCTGGCCTTAAACAGTTCCAGGGAGGGGCCACTCACAACTTGCCTGGGCAACCTGTTCCGGGCAAGTCTCTCCTCGCAGCTCTTGGCACAGTTGATGTGAGCTTGATGTATGGGATGAAGCAAGTTTGTATAAAATGAGAGCACAGTTAGAGCTGGTGCTGTAATTTTGGCACTTCCACACTTACAGATGCCTTAGTTTACCAGTGCTTATGCTCTTTACTGCTGTTCTTTCTACATTATTTGCTAATTAAGGAAAAAAATAAAGTATCAGTTCCAAAACTTTTATACATGTAATCCTACTGAATTTATGATAGATAAACATAATCCCTGAAGTATCCTGAATACAGGAGTTTTACTCTACTGCTGTCACATCAGCATACTTCTCTCCCCTTGTGAAGCTGCCATTTCAGGATGTAATGCAGTTTGACCATTACAAATACAAGTATCTTCTCAGACAGGAAAACATACAATTTTGAGTTCTGCTTATGAAGTGTGGTACAGTATTACAGAAGCAGTCACAAAGACTTGGCACAATTATTCTTGCAAGACAGATATCCTGCAGAGACTGCTATCCTTGAGCTCCAAGTTTTATTACGACCAGCCAAAAGTGACCTTGGCTACCCCACCTGCAGAAGAAGGAATTAAGACAGCCTGCCTATAGGATAAGAAAACAGGATCTTGACTGACAGTATCAAGAAGTATTTCATAATCTTTTATAACATATAGAATGAAACAAGTAAACAGACAAAATGAAACCATAATATTTAGGTATTTCATTTCCTTCTTACTTATTAATACCAAGAATGAAGAAATAATTCTCATGTAGCACACACTTTTATTGTAAGCATAGATTTCTGTCACCTGCCCAGTAGCCTACAGAAGTGAGTGAACTCACAGGATTAAACAGAAAGCCACCAAACTCGATTTTATTTATTGTCCTTTCCAGGCAGATTAAAATCTAGTCTTAAAAATGAATGAAAGTTTGAAGATATTCAGTTGAAGAAATCAGTTTTGGACTGGACTTGGGGAGCGGTGACACATGACAGCAGTATAATCAGACTTCCAGCAAAGACAGGCAAGAACAACAGCTTTACAAACTCATATGAAGAGCATAATAACTCTCCAGGGTCTTAGTCATTGTTGATTTAGCCACGGGCCAAGACATTCAATATCTCACAGTACCAGGTTTTTGTGTCTGAAGTATAGCAAACAAAACAATAAGACACTGAACAGCTACGACTGTCCATAGAAGAAGGGACCAGTGCTACTTTTGTATTTTTTCACAAACACTAGACAGAATTGGGACTCAAATCCCGTGAATATAAAGATTGGCAAAAGAGCTTTGCAGCCTCTTTAAGAGAAGAGACAGCTGTGAAGACGTATCTTGTAGGCAGCTACAAAAATTTACTTTGCTGAAGACACTGAGAGTGGCAATGTGTCAAAGGAGTTGGCCCACAGCTGAGTGGGTTGATCCGAGTTTGGACTCTTGTCTCATCGTTGCAGTAGATGCAGAGACCAGAACTGAGTAGAGAGTGCTTAAAAAAACTTGAACTGGAGAGAAGAAACCAGGAGTGAGAGGCTTAAATTTGTCTCCGAAGCTCAAGAAGAGAAAGAGGTAACTCACTAGGGTAATGCAGGTTTATATTATGAAATGCTATGGCTATTGTGTTTCACTCAGTAAAAACCCATCCAAAACTTCATTAAAACCTGACGAGCTGGAAATTTTAAAAAATAAGCAAGAATAACAATTTTCATGTCTAAACCCACTAGTCTCCTGAATAACCAGAATATGTTCCTTAAGATCCCAAAGAAGTTTGACGCAAAGAAAATTAGGATGCTCAGCATATTCTAAGATCAAGATACATCATACTGTCAAATGTGCTCCAAATTAGTCCATTTTGTCCCGATATATACATTTGTGGAAGAAGACAGACCATTGATGAAAATTAACAATGGTGAGCCAGTTCAGATAAAACTTTGTTAATCATTTTCACAAGAAAAGACTATGTATCTTTGATTTGTCATTTTTCAAGTATAGACAAAAAGGTCAGAGGCTTAAGCAAGTATGGACCAGATGTCATTTAAATATCCCTTCCAACCCAACACATTCTATGATTCTGTGATTAATTCTAAATGATTTTATAATTTTTTTTGTGATTTCATAAATTTTATGTCATAAAATTGTTACTAATTGTTACTAGATTATTGTCCTGATTATGTATAGGAATTATCTAAAAACTAAAAGTTTTGTTCTTGCACTTTTTTCTTTCTTTTCAAAATAATTTGGCAGATCCAGGGACGTAGAACAATTTGAATCAACTTAGTAAAGAGAAGAAAATGGCAGTATGTGTAAAACACATATGTATGTTTTAGTCCTTTTGACAGAATTCTTCATTTATCTGGGCCTGTTTCTTCATCTGCAAAATGGGAATTACAGAATTACAGAATTGAGTGCCTGACATGCTGTCAGGTTAATCTCATTCCTCTTTTATAAGACCTGTGAGCTCCTCAGACTGGAAAAACTAAAGAATAACAAATTTATTCAGTGCTTATGTCTCTGAAATACAAGTGTGGATGAGATGTTGAAGAATGATGTTACGTGAAGATGCTCTGTGCTTTATCTTTCTCTGTTCTTGGAGTACCTGATTTAACAGGGTTTCAGAAAATCTGTTTTACATGGGCTAAAGACAACAACCAAGCCATTATTTCTGATGATTGTGCTTGTCTTCCTGAATACCATAACTGTAGGAACATTTTTCTGAGTAATACAAGGAAATGGCAAATGCTTTTCTATGTGCATGTCATGGCATGTCATGTCAAACTAACATAAGTTACATGGAATTAGAAGAGAGAAAATCACCGGTACAGATGTAATTACCTAAGTCTTTTTACACTTTTCTGTTTTGGGATGCCAAATGTATTGATTCTCAGGACAGGAAAGATGCATACTCAAGGCAAGTGTCAGAAAGGACAAAGCAGTGAAATGGATGCACAAAATATAAGATGTTGGCTTCCAGAGACTATATTTAAACAGTTCCTAAATATATAAATATAAATATACAGTGAATCCCACTCATCTGTCTTAATACAATTCCAAAATTTAGTAGAAAGTCCTTATTTTTGCTTTCAGGAAGAAAGCAATGCTAGGCTGTGAACGATTTAGCCAAGCTCTCTACACTTCTCTGCACATTCAACAGCAGCTGTTACAAAGTTCTTCCTGAAGGATGTCTGTACACTGCAAATGAAATGCTGGTGCAGGGCCACTGAACATGGAAAACTTCTGAATCTACTGGTACAAATTCACATGCATACAGACAAGCTGAAACCCTGCAGCACAGATACCCCATCCTATTATTCTCAGAAAAAGGTGACAGAGAACACTTTATTTAATCTTACTTCTGAAAAAAATAACTTATTTCCACTCTCACAAGTATTTTTACATCAACACAGAGAGTTTTAAGGATAAGAACTTTGCTTTCAAAATTGAAGAAGCACTATCTGGCTCAGAACTGTTTTTAACAGCAAGCTACCAGATAATATTAACAAGAAACAAGAAAAATATTTCATCTTTAACCAACATTAATAGCTTAGAATTGTCAAAATGTATAGATAGATTTATCTTGTTTGATTAATATTTTATTGAAAAATTAAGATGTTAAAATAGACAGATACCAGAGACTGAGACATAAGCAGTATTAGCACTGACTAGGGCCAAACTTGAGTAAAGGACAGTTCAGATGGTGAGTAAAAAGAGCCCTGGCTGAGCAGGCAGAAAAACAATTCCAGGCAAAAGTTCTGCGACACAGTTGCCAAGCAAAAAGAGACTGTCTGGGTTCCCTCTTATATAGGATTGGTAGGGTACTCCACAGATCAAGTTCATGTGGGAGTCTTCAGCACCTGTGGATTATAAAGCCTTCATCCTCGAGGAAATTGATTATGGCCATTTCTGGAACTAGTTATACCTTACTTAGGCATAAACAGGACTTAATAGCAATCAAATGGCAAACTGATATATCCTCTAGAGGACTTCCTTTGGGGTGTACTTGCTCTGTATTTTGCCCATTTTTTATGAAAATCCAAGTTGGTTATAAGAGAAATGCTCAAAGCGTCTGAATACTCAATGGTCTATATAAACATGCAATACACTGTTCATCATAAGAACTAAAATATTATAAAATTATACTAATAATATCAAACGCTTGGAGGCAAGAGGCATTTTCTAAAGCCTTAAATACAGGATACAACAAAAATAATATCATCTTGAACAATTTCAAAAATACATTGAGGGCTGAAAGTTAGCGCAGGGCGAGTGAACCTGTAAGAAGAGACTGGATACATTATGTGAGGACGGCATGGTGCTGATAACACCGAGGTCACAGGTTCGATCCCCATTCGGTCCCCATATGTTGCCTGATCTAGTTGAGAGGCGTCCCTGCCCATGACAGGGAGGTTGGATTAAATGATCTCTAAGGTCCCTTCCAGCCTAGGCCATTCTGTGATTCTATGATTCTACGACTGCTGAACTGTGAGTCACAACTAATAAATTGCTAAATAAGTACTGGCATGGATACCTGGCTTACTTAAGAAAAATGGATGAAGACACTTTTGCTTCCTCCTCATGTCTGAAACGTGATGAAAACTGCTCAGTATTACACACTGCCACAGTAGCCCTCTGAAGTCATTCCAGATGCACAGGACCACTGGAGTGAAGTAATGTCTGGAGGGGTTCACAAGTGAGTGGCTTTCTTCACGTACAATCAAGCCTTCTGAGGATAATTAATTTATCCGAGACTCTAGTCATGAGCATCCTCAGAAACTAGGGAATATAAAAGCAATCCAAATTTAGGAGAACAATTAGGAATTGGTAAATGAAGTATTTTGTGAAACTTTGTGCTGGTAGAAGAGCACAATACAGCTAACTGGGGCAAGGGTATGTTTTTGGAAACAAAGAGGTTGGCCAGCTTCTTTTCTTCACACAAGTGTTACATGTCTGATTTTGTTAGTATCTGTAAATCTCTCTGAGATCTTCCAATGGAATTTACTGTTCAAGTTTTTTAAAAAACATTATATAAAGGAAAAGTTACAGTGCCAGAATATATACAATGAATCTATGGGAAATCATCATTCTTCCATGTTTCAAGAATTGTTTGACAAGTTTTTAAATTATTTCTCTGGGAACTGGTCTGGCTTAAATGTGTTTATCCTTTGCCTTTTGTTAGCTCATGTTTGCATTTACTGTCCATTAATAATAGATGAACACAAAAGCTTAAGGTACTTGGTTCTTTTATGAACTGTAGATAATTCCACATTTTAGTCCTACATAACATCAACAGCACAGGGAAAAAAGGAATGTGGCAAGAAGCCCAGGAAAAGGCCAGCTGAGTTGGATTGAGATTTAGCTGGAAGGATAATAATCCTGCAAGCCAATATTCATTAAGTAATTTATGTGTGGTGGAAGAAAATTATGATACACACTTGGCACCTGAAGACTTTAAATGTTAAGAAAAATATTTCAATAACTTTACAAATTGGTTAACAATTGTAATAAAAACCCAATTATTTCCAAGGTGCCTCATGCCGACATGATTCAGTTTTACCTAGCATTATTCTAAAAGTCCAAAAAGTAATCTAAAGAATTGCTTATCAGACAGTCTAGCTGTTTTCTGTGATGTTACACAATCCTTCCTCTTGCAGCCATTATTTGGATTACATCCAAATCACATTCACTTCAGCAATGTGGGATTAAGCTTCCAGAGATGCTTTAGCATATGCTAGGGTCTAGGTAAGGCCTATGAGGGCATGCAAAAACATCACAACTGTAAAATGAGAATTTAAAATGTTCAATAACTAACAATAAAAGAAATTAAAAAGCAGTGTACTTAAATTGCCCTTCTGGATTAAATTCATGTCTGTTCTTAAACAATTTAAACTGAGCCAAAATAAAACTATTCCCTTCCAAGGTAAGATGCTTCATGCCTTTAGTCACTTGTGATTTGTACCAGATTGTATATTTTACTTAGGCAAGTTTTCTAAGAAACCAGTCAATGGACCCTGCAAATAATAAGACCTCCATTGAAAGGCAGATGGTATATTCCTAGCAACAATTTAGTTTGTTAAACTAGCCTGGTAACTCATCTAGAAGGACAGTTTCTTTATCATTCTCTCAAGTGAGACTACTGGAGTATCCCATTTGACAGTGATCAGTCCTACTCTATGTATCTGAAAAAGGAATTATTTACCTGAAAGTAGTTAGATGACAGGGATTTGGCTTTGTTTCTTTTCTTTTTCAAGTAGCATTACTGGTTCATGCCTCTCAACGGGTCAGACTTCTGTAAAGACAAAAAACTTTATAGGGAGTCCTTATACATCTATCTATATTTATACAATTGGAAGAGTGTTTTTTTCCTTAGTTCACAAGATTATAGCTTCTTCCAATGACAGTAACTGTTAATTAGGGGGCCGGTTAGCTCAGTTAGTTGAGTGTGGCACTAACAACACTAAGGATGCGGGTTCGATTCCCGTTTGGTTCCGTGTTGCCTGATCTAGTCAAGAGGTGGCGTCCCTGGCGGCAGGGAGGCTGGATTAAAATGATCTCTAAGGTCCCTTCCAGCTTAGGCCATTCTGTGATTCTATGATCTTATTTGTTTTGTTAAAAGCAAGTATTTATGTGCTAGTCATTTGCAAGAAAATATATATTCTGAAGAAAATCTCAAAAATGTATTTGCATACTGCTGAAACATGTTATTCACAGTGGCAATCTGATATACATACTGACCTATGTTTTCAAATATATCTAATACTTGACATTTATTAGCTTAGGAAAAATCTGATGTGAGTGTGTACAAATCACTGACCTCTCCTGGGGCTCAGAGAACAAGGCAAACTTCAGCAAAATCTACCAAGCTTAATTAATAATAACTTAATGTGAACAAACACTGCTGGTATATATTTGTCTGTCAAATTACCTTCTAGGTCTTTAGTAACCTCACTCTGAAACAAAGATCCACAGTATACAGAGTGTTGTCAAATTTATAACTCACAATAAGACTTTGATTCAGTGAAGAAATAATGGAGATAAAGTGCAGTACAGTTACTAACTTAGAGAAGAGCATTTATTCTTTTTTTTCAACTTTGGCCAGTTTACCTCTGTTATTCAGTCATATATGAAAACAGGTAAAAACCATTTTTCTGCTTATGCTTTTAATCTTAAAGTCCTACATTCAGCCTTAATTTAAAGAGGATTTAATTCCAAATCCAAGAGAACTGTAACTCACTACATGGATTCTTAAGTGAAAGACGCTAGGACTAAATACAAAATCCATGGCCAAACCAGAGATACAAGAGCAACACTGGGTAAATGAACATTTTGTATTTTAATATAGTGATTCAGACAGGAAGTCTGCCTCTTCACATTGGCAAATGTCTGTAGTCCCTAGATTTCACGCCTTACCCATTTTTAAGATTTCTCAACTGTAGATGCACAACATCAGCATGTGACAAAATCACTCAGCCTTAAATGCATCTGGCATTTGAGAGTTAAATGAGCAATAGTAGTTGATTATTTTAAACCAAAAAAGAGAGATTGAAAAACAAAAAACTCACAACCAAACTAAAACTTTTCTTCCTTCATTACTTTAAAATATGTAGTCTGGTAAAAGGAAAAAAGACTGTAAATACTGTTGCGATTTGCTTAAATACGGACTATTATATTTGATTTCAAACAGTTTGAGAGCACTTCTTAATGTCTCTTTCTGTTGTTGTTAGTTTGGGAATACTGCTTTCCATAGCTATTGGGATACTCTGTGCTTCAGTAACAGAATGCATATATCCCACCTATATGGGAAGAAACATATACTCAAACCCAAGATCTGAAAAAACCAGCGGCTTTGCCGATGATAGCACATGAACACAACTGCACTGATTTGTGCATTGTCCTGTTTGCCTCTTGTTTACAACAGCATAAGTTTACTGGGAAGCTTGGTTTTGGTCTTCTAAGGTATTTAGTGGCTTTGTACTGAAGACACCATTTTCTCTGGCTTCACTGTAGGCTGTGCAGGACACATCGCTCAATTTCTCCATATCTTAATTTTATCCTATAAGAAAAAAGCATGCATCAACTCTACAGCTTACTGTGTTATTGTCTGGCATGCCTGGCTGGAGAGTTTTATTATGAAATATATCATACATAATATATAATATATCATATAATGTATAATATATAATATATTAGATAATATGTCAAAGCACCAGTGAGCCTGTGTAAGTACTTACATACACTCATTACAGCAGTTTCTTGAGATCACTAAACCAGGGAAATATAATTTCCCTTCCTTTTAGCCATGCTACTTAGATTATGGTAAAAACTTTTGCTTACTTGTAGACAGCCTTCTCTAACAACTCCATTTTATTGTAGATACAAAAGTTTCTCAACTGGTCACCTACTCAATTACTAGTCATTCCATCCTAAACCATCTTCTAACAAGATCAACTATTATCCTCCTATACTTTTCTTAACTACTCACTCTCCTGTGTCTCTTCACTTTCCCATTAAAAACATACATCAGTCTCTTCCATCCAAAAGAAATGAGCAGAGCCAAAAGTCCTCAAGTGATCTGCTATCTATCCTAAGGCTTCAATTTCTAAGACTTATTATAAATCAATGATGACTAATAGTTATGTGTCACAACATTCTGTTGAAGACAATGGGATTGTAATCCTTTTCAAACAAAAGCATGCGCAAACCAGTTATACAGTGACTATAAAAGGAATTATTTGTTGAGCAGAATTGAACGCAAGAATCTAAATTTCTCATAAGCTTTCACATCAAAAAACCCAAACCCCACAGCCTTTTCTGCTTCTGGTCACCCAGTATATTATATGTCCCTTGGTCAGAGGCAAATCAATAACAGACCTTAGAAGGCTTCATGAAAACAAGAAATACAAAAAACTATAATGCTAGAGATAAATGTGGGAGGGAGGTACTGAAAATTGTGCAGATAACATCAGCATTGCATTAGAAGTATGTTCATGTCTCCTGCTAACACTTCTTGCATTGTAGTTCACAATAAAGGACGCAGTTTACCATTTAGAAGATGGGGGGGGAAAGAAAGATGAAAAAACAACTTGGAAATAAGATTTGTCATCTGCTGCAGAGTCCTAAGAAGCCCTAATTTTCTCATTAGAATTTTGGTTTGCTCCAAAACAGACAAATAAATAAGTACCTATATGTATATATTTATCCATATACATAAGCTCTCAGGTGGATATTTTAATGTTTTCTGTCTTGGCTGAGTCTACCAAGACATACATTTCTAGGAAGCATATAAATGTGTTTGTTAAGAATGTCAAACAGCAGTGAAACTCCAAGGTACTTTCCAAATGTGACTAACATACATGAAGATGTAGCACTCTTTTCTAAAAAAGAGATTGCAACAGTAGCCTAAAAGACAGAAACCTCCCTGCTCTTCTAATAGGGATGGACTATTAACAGCTGAAAAAGGCAGTTTAGATGACAGCATTAAACATTTTAACACTGAATACATAAGCAGAAAAACAAAAGTCATATGACTTTGCGACGATACCTGAAATATCAAAAATACTGCCGCAACTTTTTCGCATTCCATTCAATTACACTTTCTATTACTACACCTTTTGCAAATAAAAGTTGTACTCTTTCTGGCAGAGCTCATATAACATACTCAACAGTTATTACATATAAATTTAGGCCAAGTTTCAGATCTTAAGTTCTAGTCATTTAAGAAGAGTTTCTGGTCATGTAGAAGATACACATTCGGCACTACTGTTTCCAGGAGTTGGATGATGAGACAAACTCAGTCTTTGGCAAGAGTTTTGGCCCTTCATCCTGTCCAGTTGATCTGTGGAAAGATTTTAATGTTCTAACTTCTAATCATTATCTCAGCCAAAGAGCAGGTCAGTTGCCAAGAATAAGTAAAGTCTATGAAAAGTAAAGCTTTGGAGGAAAAAGAAAGGACTTGAAAGTTTGGGCTATTATGGAACTTGCAGGGCTGTTTATTTGGAAGCATATTAAGTTGCTAGGTGACATAATGGAACACAAGTCCTTTAACTGCAAGCTTCAGTATATAATATGTCCTGCATTATTTTGTTAGTTGGAAGAAAACTACAACTGTAAAGGCAGACAACTAGTTGTGATGTTGTAACCCTTAATTCAGAATGCAATGACTGACCTTTTTGAAATATGTAAATGCCAGATCCTTAGGTGATTAAGTCTCCATGTCTTCATTCTTAAACGTACATCTCTCAATGGCTGCAAAAATAGGAGCCAGCTACACTTTTGTCTTCCACAATGACATAAATTTTCCCCTGCTTGACACTTTTCAAGTCCTGTGCAAAAGTACTTACATGTAAGCCAGTTGTAACTCAAAATACAAAAAAATAGAAGTTATCGATTTTGAAACTGGAAGTATCTTTAAAGGTATGAAATCTAACATTTTATATTACGCAGAACATAAAACATCATAAATTAATTCCTGAAGTAAATTTCTTCTTGAACTAGAATATCTCTGAAGGACAAAAGAAACTCTTTTTGAAACTGCTTTGAAACTCACACAGTACTTATCAGCACTTCAGGCTCCTAAGCACAAGAGAAGATGCATTCAACACTACTGAAATAAGTGCAGACAACAGTTGATTTATTTCCTGAGTTGCTGGATTGACTGAACCAAATGAGGAAAAGTTTCGTCTTTTATTTTCTGTCTTGGCCATACCTGAGTGTATGGGTTTGCCTGGAAAGGATGACAAAATGCTCTACCAAGTCTTAACCTCTAAGCATCTCTGCTTCCTGGTGAGCAGTAGTGCTACTGTTCTCTTCGAAGCATCAAAACAACTTTATTTGCTGCTACTGCCACATTATTTTGAACTTCATATTTAAACACATCAAGAGCTCTACATGAAAATGAAAACTACAGTGATGAGGCTTGGAAGAACCATACTCGATTTCTTACTGTCTTTCATACTGAACAAGCTGAAGAAAAGACCTTAGAGACTAGGAGAACAAGAGTCAGTAAAATGAGAATGGCTGATTTCTTACAGATGAAATGATGAACTAAAGATGCACAATAAGATAAATAATCAAGCTATGGTAGTTCTTTGATTTGGAGATTTTTATTTTATGTTTACTAGGAAATGTGTAACTGTTGACTGATCTAATTGGGAGCAGCGTGTGCCTTGTACCTTTTCAAATCATTGTTGACTGAAGGTTCACTACAGCCTAAAAAATAACAACTGAGAGCATTTTTTTTTAAACAAACTCCAGATTATCCATTGACAGTGACCCTTGACAGTGAAGATAGACAGATATTGCACCCAGGCAGGGAGGTATTATCATGGTTAAAGTAACAAAATAAGGTGAAGTGGAGTTCCAACAAGTGTCTTGGGGGAAGAAAAAGTACTTACATTATCTACCTTCTCATTCCTAGTATGGCTGTAGAAAGATGTTTCAATGATCTTAAAAGAGACTCTTTGGAATAGAGGATCTTGATTTCACCTTCTGTGTCAAACCTCTGCTAACGTAAGTGACCATGTAGTACTCTTTCAAAACTTTATCGTGTTTTCACCACTATCCAAAGGGACCAGTCAAACACCTAATATATTTAATTTTCTTCTACTTTCCAGTGTGTATTTTTTCACATTAAATTACTTCAGTTTTTTCTTATGTCTATTTTAGAAGATTACCTCCTCATCAATTTCCTATAGTGTATTTATGCACATGCATATAGCCTTTCATATTTAGCCTTTGCTAAATAAATCAAGTCCAACTGATCTATTCTCTTACATCAAAATCTCCATTAGCCTAATCAATCTAGTAGCAGTTATATTTTAGAAAAATAACTGTGAGTCTTTTCTCTCATCTTTTTTCCTTTCTTGCTGTGCCATTGATTCAGAGTTTATAGCTCAGACTTTATGTTGAAGGACATCTAAAAACTTTGAAGATCAGAATTTGTTCCAAAAGCAATATTGTCTCATTCACTCAACTCCATACTGCAGATACTAAATGCCAGCAGACACAACATGGCTTTCCACACAGCTAACTGCAGTGTTTCAGTGTCCACTGCCCAGTTAATTCACAATTCAGCTGCTAAATGACCCAGCTGACTGTTATATTTGCAGTTTTTCAAGAATACTGTACTCTCCTGCATCCGTTTCAATACAAAACCAATGAACCAACCACAGATCTTGGACCTTCAGTTAAATATCTCAATTCTTTCAGAATTCTGGGGCTAAAATTACCTACTCTTCCCTCCCAAATCCCCATATTCCAGTCTAAATTCATTGAACTCTGTGGGTTCCACTTCCCTCCCAACTGCAGTTATTTACCTCTCACACTTCCTTCCTGTTAGTCTGAAATCACCCTCAACGTCCCCATCGCTGCTGAATACAGGCAAATTTTTTTGTAGTTTTGAAGCAATGCTGAGAAGATGATATTCACTATTTATTCCATAATCCCATTCCAATGTCCTGTTTTTCCATCACTCCCTATTTAATCATCAAGTAATATTTTCCATTTGTTTTCATTTTTACCCTTTTGACTTTTGTGCTCTATTTTAGCTGATGATTAGTCCTTTTCCATTTCGTTCCCTGAAGGCCCACTCCTTACGCCTCATACACTTTCTAAGACAGTTATTTGTTCAGCTGGGACAGAAAACCTTTCCCCTAATGATTTTCTTATTTGGAAGACAAGTTCAACAAGCTCAACAAGCTCAACAAGCTCAACATGAGGGAAGAGATGCCATCCAGAGGGACCTTGATAGGCTTGAGAAACAGGCCAGTGCAAACTGCATGAGCTTCAACAAGTCAAATTGCAAGTCCTGCACTTGGGTTGGGCCAGTCCCAGGCACAAATATAAACTGGGCACAGAGTGGGCTGATAGATGAGAAGCTTAACATGAGCCAGCAGTGTACTCATGTAGCCCAGAAAGCCAACCACATCCTGGGATGTATCAAAAGAAGCGTAGCCAGAAGGTCAAGAGAGGTGATTCTCCCCGTTTACTCTGCTCTTGTGAGACTTCACCTCAAATAGTGCATCCAGTTCTGGTGTCCCCACCGTAAGAGGGATGAGGATCTTTTGGAGCGTGTTCAGAGGAGGGACACAAAGATGATCGAGGGGCTGGAGCACCTCTGCTACGAGGACAGGCTGTGGGAGCTGGGATTGTTCAGTCTTGAAAAGAGAAGACTTCGGGGGGACCTAATAGCTGCCTTCCAATACCTGAAGGGAACCTACAGGAAGGCTGGGGAGGGACTTTTAAAAGAGGGTCCACTGATAGGACAAGGGGAAA